>NC_012877.2:35299666-35300983 GCF_000003195.3 Sorghum bicolor | reverse complement strand
AGGATTTTAGCAACCACACAAGCATCAACATTCCACATAAACACACTCTACCTCCCTAAGCTCAAGCAATAAAAATAAACTTGTTTTAAGTTGATGCATGCCAATGTGCTTAACAAATATGCTTTGCAATGCTCATGATGACATGATCCATTTTTAATAACCGTAACATCAGGGATGTTACAGCCCTTCCCCCTTAAAGAAATCTCGTCCCCGAGATTTAAAACCTTAGGGTAAGTAATGGAAAAGGAAATTTGTCAAAACTCTTTCATCTTCAACTTTTCCATAAGACAAGGAGTTGGGGAAAATATTTCATTATAAGCATATATGTACATTAAGTACATGGCTTTGGTGACTCTTTTCCTTCACTAGAGTACACTCTCTAGTTATCATCTATTGTCCTGAAGAGAAGCATGGAATTCAGGAAAATTCTCTAGCAAGTAATCCTCAGATTCCCAGGTGGCTTCTTCTTCAGAGTGCTGGCTCCATTGTACCTTATACCATTTGGTGGTTGTTCTTCGAGTAACTCTATCTTTTTGATCCAGTACTCGGATAGGATATTCCGAATAAGTTAGATCTGGTTCAAGCTTTACATCTTCAATATCTTGAACTCGGTCTGGTACCCGAAGACACTTTTTCAGTTGAGACACATGGAACACATTATGTACCCCGGATAATCGTTCGGGCAGTTTAAGGCGGTAAGCGACCTGCCCACATCGGTCAATAATTGGAAATGGACCAATGTAACGAGGCGCTAACTTGCCTTTAACACCAAAACGATTTACTCCTTTCATTGGGGATACTTTTAAATACACATGATCACCTTTGGTGAACTTTAATGGTCGACGTCTTTTATCAGCGTAACTTTTCTGTCGGGACTGAGCAACTCTCAAGTTATTTTGGATTTGTTTCACTTTGTTCTCAGTCTCTTTCACTAAGTCAACTCCGAAGAACCATCTTTCTCCAGGTTCTGACCAGTGTAACGGAGTTCGACATCGGCGACCATACAGTGCCTCAAAGGGAGCCATTTTGATACTCTCTTGATAGCTATTATTGTAGGAAAATTCTGCTAGAGGCAAGCAGTCATCCCACTTATCTGGAAAATTCAGGGCACAAGATCTTAATAGATCTTCTAGGGTTTGATTCACCCTTTCAGTTTGCCCACCGGTTTGAGGGTGGTAGGCTGTGCTGTATAAAAGCTTAGTGCCCAAGGACTCATGTAAACATTTCCAGAACTGGGAGACAAATTGTGTGCCTCTATCTGACACTATTGTCTTTGGCACTCCATGCAGACTTAGGATACGGTCGAAATAAATCTTA
>NC_012877.2:35202182-35295046 GCF_000003195.3 Sorghum bicolor | reverse complement strand
TCTCTTGGGAAGTGCTGAGAGAACAGTTGAGATCGAGGCGCTTGTGCAGGTGCAGATTGAGCCACATATTAATAAACCACCAAGGACCTCCCAAGTTGCCGATAGGTTGGCCGAGCAGGTGTTTCTGGACTATCTGATGAAGAAGGTGATAAACAGCGCCGAGCAAATAACGGCCGAGAGGAAATTGACCACCACTAGCTAGTCTTTCTGCTGCCGATAGATAGACAGAAGTCGGTCCTGCCGATCGACCACAGAATACAAACTTGTCTAGCCACATGTTCAGGAAGGTGGTTTGTTCCTTTATGGTGACAGGCCCTCTCCCGCGGTACTTCTGGATGTACCCTGACCAGCCGCCGATAGCGCGAGTCTCCACTTTGGCACTGGGGGCGGTATCAAAAAAGTGGGTGCTATCGGCAGAAGATATGTCCAACCCAGTAAGCATGGCTACATCGGCAAGGGTAGGAGAAGCAGGGCCGTGGCCAAAAACAAAAGCATTGAGAGTGTCTGACCAAAAGTAAGATGCGGCTATCAGCAATGACTCGTTCCTATGCATATCGGCAATGGACAGCCTAATGCATTGAGCTAATTTCCTCTCACCCCATTGAACTTCATAAGAGTTGCTGACCCTCAAGAACCGGTCTTTCCACCCTACAGTAGGGCTAGGCCAAGAGCGAAAGGTGTCCTTCCATAGATCTAGAGCAAAGTTTTCAGCTCTAAAGGGAATCCTGTTGGTTTCTGCGTTGATAAGGTCGGTTGGATCTGGATCCCCTAGAGGGCCGAGGCATTGAAGATGTGGTTGATCGGTAGGAATGACAATTTTGTTGGATAACTCCTGGTGTTTTGGGGAATAAGGATACAAAGAAAAAGGAGAAGGAAATATTCGGTAAGGTAAATCGCAGATGAACAGGAATGCAGGAAAAAGGTACGGCAGATGAGATGGAAGTCTGACCTCAGGGACGACGAAGCCAACGGCCATCTTGTCGTGAAGGGGACGCTAGAAGACGCCGGAGTTGATGAAGAAGAATGCTTGTCGGAGATCTTGAGGATTGAGAATGGCGCCGCCGCTGGAAAAGTGAAGTTGGATGGCAGAATGATGTATTGGGGGAGGAGTGCCCAAGAAGGAACTATTTATAGGGCAAGATGGACAAGGGCAAATCTGACTTATTTCTTTGCCGCATCCGAGAAACCCGAGGGTACTCAAGTGGATATGGGTAACTGTTTTCGCACGATAATCCAGGGATTGTGCAGGTGATTTGACAGGAAGCGGTCATTATCTAAAGATATTTTACTGTGCGCGATCTCCTGGTCGGTCCATCGGTGATATTCTATAACGGTCGTCCTGCCGATGGGCTGTGGCAGAACCTCCTAAGTGTTTGGGCCCACCGACACCTGCCATTGTCCTAAGGACCTCTGACGGTGATGCCGGGAGTCCTCCCACTTTAGAAGTCCGATGAGCATTGCTGGGCGCTCATTCCACTGCTATCTGTGGCGTACCAAGTTGGCTCGTCCTGACCACTGGTAATGGTCAAACAACGAGAACTGTTTCTTTTCGCCCTTACAGGATAGCAAGTGGCCACCTTAACACCAGGATCATTCGTTGCGAAGATAAAGCAGTAACTCAACAACACAAGACCAAAATAATATTTCAGAGTGAAACAACGGAAGTATTACATAACTTAATTTACAAAAGGAGTTCTTCCAAATAGTAGAGTGTTATTACAAGCCTGGTCCAGCGGAGCAACTTAAACTTTAATACAGAGAGTACAAATTTACAGACCCTGCCCATGGGTCACGTTTACTCTTCTTCGTCGTCAACCTCGACGACGGTCACACAGCAGGGTCCGAAACAAGTCGGCTCCTGCGCTTCACCTGCAACAGGGGTATTGAAACCCTGAGTACGGGAGTACTCAACAAGACTTATCCGACGGGAAAAGAGGAGAATTTAGGGATGCAGGCTTAGGGTAGACAAGGGGTGGCTGAGCAAGGAGCCAAAGTGTTTTGCGTAAAAGCTTACTAGTAGTGCATCCTTATTTTCAAGTTTTATCCTGAATTTCTCCCTCGCAGAGGCAGAAGAATTCGAGGATAGTCTAACTAGTTGTTTCCCCACAGACGAATCCGTGAGTTCCTAGTCCTATCATTAAGTATTATTTATCGATGGTCATAGCTTCATGTCGCTATGAGTCCGGGAATTGGGATCCGAACCTCATGAGACATTTTCCCCTTTCTCATTATATCACTTAGTTGCATATTTAACTACGATGAGGGTCGAAGGAATTGAGTCTCCCAATCGGGGAGCAACGACGATTCGAATCGCTTAGCAATCCAGCTGGAGTTCCTAACCACCCGACATATGTAGAACCAAATCTTGCATATATCAACCCAAGTCAAGCTCTCCCCAAATCTGACCAGGTTCGCGGCACCCGAGAGCACAGTACTCCACCATCCTACAGCCGATCTAGATGTTTTCCGGTCATCTCAGATCCGTAAGGTGGGTACACACTACTCTCGCCATCTTTCCACTCCCAGTGCACGAGTAGCTGTTCGCGTCGAGGGATCACAAGACTGGGCTTACCGGAGGCAAGTGGCTAGTACTATAAATTCTCAACCCAGCAGGCCATCAACGGACCGGTCCTTAACCGACACAGTTGGAGACACTACTTTAAGACTCCATTCTTAAAGCAAGTCCACCGACCGGTCTCAAATTGAAACATCATTGATAGTAAGTGTATCCCACAACAACCCTTCAAACTTTCTTGTTTAAAAACCTATCTAGTAGCAGGGCTAAGCATTGCTACGCACTTTTTAAAATAAAACAGGTGTCAAGGGCAGGATACAGATATCAAGGTAGTAAATGCAGCAAGTAGGTTAACCCAATTCTCAACTACCTAATGCAGCATATTCAATTTATAAGTGATAAAAGATTTAAAACATCCAAGGAGGGGTTAATGCATCCGGGGCTTGCCTTGGTTGCAGGGCAGAGAGGGACCCTCGGAGACTTCCCAAGTCTCGGATCCGACTTCCTCGAACGGAGCACCGACCTCGGGGTTCGGTTCAACGGGCGCTCCTTCGGTCACGGACACTATACGCAAAATGATGAATGCTCATGATATGCGTATGACAGATATGCAAGAAGGACCAAATCGAGTACAACTCGCCTTCTTGATGCAATACAGAATAATTAATAAATAAAGTTGTTTAACAACTTAGTGTCTTTACCCAAGAGGTTGCATCAGTAAATTAAGACTTTATTTAATTCATACTTATCTTAAATTAATTAACTATTACCCTTATTTACTTAAATTAATTCTTAATTACTTATTAATGACAGTAATTAAACATTAAGGCTAAACAATAATTAAATGCCAAAGGTCATTAGGGTTAATGACCTTAGGTCATCACACAATCCCAAAATCACTCAACCCTAATTATGAGGATTTAACTAATCACTAGTTAATTATTTTGGAATTATTATTCAAGTACTAAATAAGGATTTATTAATATTTTAATCAAACATTATCCAAATGTCACCAAATTTTGTGTGGAGCCAGGGAATAATATTCAGAGGCTCTCCACCAATTTTGGTGATTTTTACACATATAAATAAATTATTAAAATTCCTAGAAGTTTTATTTATTAATTAAAAAGCCAATTTTTATGGACAGGCAAACTATCAAGGAAATAGACTCTAACATTTTTCCTATGCTCTTTATATTATCTGGAACCTATACAAAAAGTTTCACTATTTTTGGATCACTACACAATTTATCACATAATTTCGAACATCCAGCAAAAATTGCATAAAAAGGAAAAAGAAAAAGAGCTTTGCGCAGTAGGCGGCCTGGATCTTGGCCCGCAGGCCGGCCCATGCGCGTGCTCGGCCCACATCCGCACTGCGCGGACGGCCTGGCTGCTCGGCCCACGCGCGCTCCGCTTGGACGCGGCCCACGCGGGCGTCGCGCGCGCTCCCCTTCTCCGCATGGTCGCTGACGAGCGGGTCCCGCTCGTCAGCTTCGCCTTCCTCGCTCACGGCGGTGCTGCCGCCGCTCCGGCGATCGTTACAGAGTTCCCGGGCCCCCGCGCGCGTGCGCACCAGCACCGCGTCAACCCTACGACTCCAAGGCTGCCACTCACCGACGCTCTCTCACTCTCTTTCCACCTCAACCACACAAACGGCGGACGGCCGCGTCGGTCGCCGAGGACCGGGCACGAGGGTTCGGTAGAGCGTGAACCAGTAGGTCCGGGAGGTCCGAGAAGGAGCGGGGATCATGGTGCTCACATCACCACGGCGGGAGAAGCAGTAGAGAGGCTTGGCGACGGTAGCCGTGTAGTCGGGCGGATGCTCCGGCTCCGGCGAAGTCGTCCCGAGGGTCCTGCTCACGTCCAGGAAGAAGAAGCGAGCGCATGAGCATCGGGAAAACAAGAGAAGTGCGAAACGATCGCTGATAAGGTGTGGTACCGAGTGGAATAACGTGCCCACGTGGAGAGTTCCACGGCGGCGACGCCGACCGGACTTAGAGAAGAAGGAGAAGTTCTGGCGTTTGAGGGGGTTAGGGCGTGAGCTCGGGGGTGCTCTGGGTCCGCAAGGAGGTGGCGAAAACGGCAGCGTGCTCAATTTGGCTCGAAAGGAACGGAGTGCGGTGGATTTCAGAGAGAGAGAGATCGAGTTCCTCCGGCCGTGGTCAGTGAAAACGGACGGCGTCGTCCACGTCGGTGCTCAAGTGGAGGGGGAAGGCAAGTCCGGGGCATCCACGTCGCCTGGCGACCCTGGCAGCAAGCAGCTGCGTGCACTCACGCATGCGCGCGGCGCTGCTCGCGCGGCAGCTGCGCTGGACAGGGTGCCGGTGATCCCTATCGGATCACTGTAGCAACCCCTATCCTCCCCCTTTTGTCCCCTTGCGAATTTCAGCCAAAAATTGAACTAAAGTCCAATTTCCACCAAAACAAAAGTTGTGCCAAATTTTATAAACTACAAATCATGTTTAGGTGACCAGAGCTGATTTCGAGTGTAACAGGGTGAATTTGGCCAAAACAGTTTGAAAATCAAACTCAAATCAAAGAAATTCCAAATTTTTGAATTGGGGCAAAACAGAATTTCCAAAATTACTTTTGATTTTGTATAACAACTTGAAAAACTCCCAACATGAAAGTTGCTCAACTTTTTGTGCTCTACAACTTTCATGTTGACCATTTTTCAAAATTCCAAATGGATTTTGAATTGGGGGTTTAAGTTGGAAAAGGGGACACTTTCTGGAAATCTGTATTTTAAAAATTACTTTGAATTTTGTATTGAAACTTCAAAAATTCAAAACACCAAAGTTGTACATCTTGCCAAGAGCTACAACTTTGCTTTTGAACTCAACCTCAAATTTTGCTTAGTTTTTGACTTATGCAAAAGGGGGCAAATCTAGGATCCAGAAATCAGGGTTTTCCCCCCTTAGCTTTTCGGAAGATTTCCACCCTAGGATTTTAGCAACCACACAAGCATCAACATTCCACATAAACACACTCTACCTCCCTAAGCTCAAGCAATAAAAATAAACTTGTTTTAAGTTGATGCATGCCAATGTGCTTAACAAATATGCTTTGCAATGCTCATGATGACATGATCCATTTTTAATAACCGTAACATCAGGGATGTTACATGGGCGGATAGAGGGGAAGTAACCGTTTTTGCGAATATCCTGGGCAGAACATCGGCAGATCTTTGTAACGGTATTGTTGCCGATGTACGACTAAGAGAGATACCCGTTTGGGAAGTTGTGGATTTCGAGGGATCTGCGGAGGATTAGGATCAGAGTTGCCCAGATTGAGGTTGTCGGTTACCAGATTAGGAGCATTAATTGCGGAGAAGACATCATTACTGCAGAGAATTTCGGAGCATTAATAGTTTTATACTCCGAAACTGGGGGGCATGTGTTGACACCATTTTTGGGCACGTGTCCAGGATGGCAGGACAGGGTGGCGGTACGATGCGGGTTGCTGGTAAGGATGGTTGCCGATGAGGGAAAGGTTGAATGTGACTAAGTCCTCAGACAGTAATATGGTGCCGATGACCAAGTAAAAGGGTCTGCCGATGACTATGGCGAGGGGATTGCCGATGACGCGAAGGAGGGGTCCGGAAGCTGCCAGTTGTCATGTGGAGGAGTTTCGGTTTGTCACGAAGGATGGTTTTATTATTTCCTTATGTTATTCGTATCGTTTTGTATACGGGTTCCGTGTAATTTGGAATTCGAATTCTAATCGTGTCTGGTCGTAGCTCTTTGAGCAGGGTATAAATATAAGCCCTAAGACCTTGTAATCAGGACATCTATCAATCAATCAAACACACGTTTTTACTCATATTCTAGCATTTACTTTTCGACGACTTCGTCATACGTTTTCTTTTTGTTACGAGTTCTTAGGAATTCGTCGACTCAAGCTCGGCGTATCCTTAAGTTCCGCGTGAGTACCTCTTAGCCGTGACATCCGGGCGCATCGCTGTTGTCAGGACTAAAGTATTCGAGTTATCACCTTTGCCGATAGTAAGGTCAAATCGGCTGGCACGCCTTAACGTTTGAATCGGGTATTAGCCCTTTGTGTTTGCAGATCAGTTTTGCATCAACACCTGGTCAGTACATCGGCAGCTTTCTATAACGGTAACATTGCCGATGGGCGGTTGGAGTGGAGGTGTCCGTTTAGGAAGTTGAGGATTTCGAGGGATCTGCGGAAGAATCAAACCAGGGTTGTTTGGATTAAAGCTGTCGGTTACCAGATTGGGAGAATTAATTGCGGAAAGGCATCATTACTGCAGACAATTTCGGAGCATTAATGATTTCATACTCCGAAATTGGGGGCATGTGTTGACACCATTTTTTGGAGACGTACCTAGGATCGGTAGAGTGTAGATCGGCAAGAAAGGGCAATAGTAACTGGTCTGCAGGAGAGTTGCCGATGAGGATGGCTGCCAATGAGGAGACAGTTGGATATGGCTAGGTCCATGGGTGGTGATGTGTTTATGCCGATGCCAGTATTAACTGTTGCCGATGGGGAGTTTGCCGATGATGTGGAAGGAAGACTTGGAGGTTGCCAGCTGGTCTATGGCGGTATCCCAGTTTGTCACGGCAGGATAGTTTTATGTTTTCCTTAGTTATTTAAATCGTTTTGTACACGGATTCTGTTTAAATTTGGAATTCGAATTCTGGTCGTGTCTGGTTGTAGCTCTATGAGCAGCGTATAAATGTAGACCCGAGGGCCTTGTAATCTGGACATCTATCAATCAATCAAACACCAGTTTTTACTCATATTCCAGCATCTACTTTTTCGACGACTTCGTCATACTTTTTCCTTTTTATTACGAGTTCTTAGGAATTCGTCAACTTAAGCTCGGCGTGTTCTCAAGTTCCGCGTGAATACCTCTTGGCCGTGGCATCCGGGCGCATCGCTGTTGTCGGGACCAAAGTATTCGAGTTATCACCTTTGCCGATAGTAAGGTCAAATCGGCTGGCACGCCTTAACGTTTAAATCGGGTATTAGCCCTTTGTGTTTGCAGATCCAGCTTTTGCATCAACACTAGGGAATTGGATCTAAGGTAATTCTATAATTACATCAAAGAATAACTCTAATTAGTGCAATTACATCTAGAAATCATCGTTAAATCAACCCTATATCATAATTACATGTAAAGAGGCATCAACTAATGAGGTATTTAAGACGCAACCATCACCTCCTACGCAAGCGTGCCCATGCTAGCCCTACATACGGAGGGTGGACTACAGAGGAACCAATGCAGCTGTCACCTATATGGACTACCACACGACCCGGCATGTCAGGGGGCACTTGCAGACAAATAGAATATCTAGACACCACATATGCATATTGTCTATCATCTACCCAATGATCGATTAGGTAAACACTATACGAGCAATTACATGAATTCAATAAGATCAAACCAACTATCCTTGAAATAAAATCAAAGTAGACAATGACTAATGTAATTAAGAATATATGAATCTATTAAGAATAAAGTCTCCCTAATGTACAATTGAATATTCTAAAGTAGAACTAGAACTATTACTGAACTATTGCGCTACAGGCCAACGCCAGGGGCTCCAGATCCCGATGAAGAACTAGATCTCCTCTACATCTAATCTAACTAACTAGAACTATGAACTAGAATGCTCTTGATGAACTTGAAGGTGCTTGATGCTTGATGGCTTGAGGCCTTGATGAATAATGACGTGTGTCTCCAGGGGGTCTGCCCATGTATTTATAGTCTGGTGGGATTTGTGTGCGCCGTCTTATCAAACCGACTTAACCGAGGGCCGTGATGACTCCTCAAAGGCGGTGGAGGAAGCTTCCAGAAGGGGTGCGCGAAACCCTAGAACAGGGGGCTGGCCAGTGCTAGAGTGGGTCGTGTCGGGTGTCTTCTAGAGTGTTCCTGAATCCTCTCGTGACGTTTCCCGTGGCACTTACGTTTCAGTGTTTGTTTTGCACAAGAGTCCCTCTTTTGCCGCTTTCCTAAAATTCACCCTAGAAAATGCAGAATATACAAAAAATCTTGGAAATTGTTAGTTTAAACCCTATACTACTGTGTATTCATGTTCTCCTTTAGGTTTAAAGTTATAATAAAAGTTGACGTTATCGACCGTCAACATTGATCAACTCTAACCATCTTCACTGTCTCATGTTAAGCTTGGGCTAGGTAAAGATGTACTTGAGGCTCTTATGGTCAGTATAAATATGACACAAATTGCCCAGCAGATAGTGCCTCCAGAGTTTTAGTGCATGCACAACTGCCGCTAACTCCAAATCATCGGTAGGATAATTGACCTCATGCTTCCTCAGCTGTCGAGAGGCATAACCAATAACTCGGCCTTCTTGGATGAGAACACAATCTAAACCAGTGCCAGAGGCATCACAGAATACATCAAATGGCTTTTTAATGTCAGGCTGTGCTAGAATAGGAGCCATAGTTAACAGGTGACATAAAGATTTGAAAGCAGCTGTTGACACTTGCTAACACCACTTGAATACTAGGTTGTCATCCCTAGCATGGCACTAGAGTGTACTATGGTATTTATACGCACACAGATAATCCGCAAGCGCACGGATACCGTTGAAGCTTTTACCCGGTTAAAGGTTTTATCGTATCCACAGGGAAACGGGAGAACTGATCTACGCTCTAACTTAACCAAGATAAGTAAATAGGTGTGAATAGGAAAGATGGTAGAATCGAATAAGAACAATATTAAAGGTAAGATAACAGTGAGTGATAATATGGGAATAGAGAGTAGAGCAATTCTAGTATATGGGCGATGGTAGCAGAATAGAGAGGATAACTATGGTTTCTCTACTTCAAAGGGGTATGTCTATGTTTGGGACGAACCACGTGATAAGAGTACACCACAAAGGATGCTTATCCATAGGCCGATAAACCCTACCCGTCCTGCTAACGAGAGGTGGACTACAGGGGACCAACGTAACTGTCACCTACGCGGCCTACCACACGATCCAGCTAGTCAGGGGATATCCACAAGTAATCTAGGTCTAAGCACCACGCTTACACCTATACTACAACTCTAACCTATAGGGTCCTATAGATTAGAAGTATTCAAAAGAAGTGTGAACCGGAACATACATGATTAGTAATTGCATGATGAATTAGAAGTAGATTACCAGAGTCATCCCATGAGCAAGCTTGATTAGAGCTTGATCATGGCGAAGTATAACCGGAGGAAGAACCGACAGGCCGGCCTCTCCTCTAATCCTCCTTCGCTCTCCATCTCGCTACTATCTAGATCTACTCTAGTTTAGAGAAGAGAGGAGAGCTCTCATCTCTAAACCCTAGCTTTTGCTCTGTCTATGAATAATGAATAATGATCAAGGGGTGCCTCCTCTAGGGGCCAGGGGGTCTGGTTTTATAGTCCCCTCAAGTGAACCTGGGCGGTCGGATCAAACCGACATTGATTGAACGATTATTCTTGATCCTTTAGGTCGGTGGAGCATAATCCGCGAGATTGAGCGTGATTGGCCGAAAAAGGTGGGCGGGCGCCCTAAGGACTTGGGCGGGCGCCCTGTCTCTGACCCCGTTCGGCCTCCGCTTCGGTCTCGTGGCTTCTGGAGTCTTCTAGATGTAAGATAATTGCGCGGCACGTTGATATCTCTATGTAATCCCGACATGTGGGCCTTTCTTCCATATTTCCTGATAACCCCCTGCAGAAATAGACAAACACCAAAACTCGTGGAATTCTGTCAGATAAAACCCTAAGTCTCGATGTTGATTTCATTTGGATCCTTTTCTTTGTTTATTTGATAGTTAAATTTGATACTTAAGGACCGTCAACAAACTCCCCCAAGCTTACCTCTTGCTCGTCCTTGAGCAAGGATAGACTCAGCTATGGATCATAAGTTGTTGCAATATCTTTAAAAATTGACGGTACACATGCTTTTAAATGAGGTCTCATCTCTGAGTTAGAGTAAACTGTCAAGACTTAAAACTTACTTACTTTACCTTTCACCATGGGACTTGTAACCGTCACTTCTGTCTTGAGTGGTTAAAAGATAGAACAGTCCCGTCAAGTGCCATGTCTCTTATTCTTGATCATAGCTCTGGAGTTTTTTGCAGATTTTCAAATAAAACTCAGAGATTCCTTTGTATGACTCTCTCATATCTCTCTTTTGTGGTATTTCTGGATCCTTACCAAGGCAGTGATGGTATATGCCTTCTCTCAAAATATGTGGTATTTGTGGTATAAGGCATAGTGACATTGCCTTCTGTCTCACCCTACTCTAATAAGGCTTTAATATCTGGAGCTCATAGGTGGGAGATAAAATATACATACTTACAAGACATTTATTGTATAGTCAAACCATGGATCCAAAGAAACAAATCAATAAGCCAAATCAAGATGTGCATGTGTGGCGAATGAATGGTGTATGGTGATGATGGTGATAACAATGGTGAAAGTCTAATTCTACTTTTGCTCTTTTGAGGGGATACATACCTTCTTTGCTTTTTGAAACTTTATGAGGAGAATGAGATGCTCTTCTTTTTCTTTTCTCTCAGATGGGTATCCTGTACCCCTAATTCTACTGTCGGACACTTGTCCATTTTTACCTCTCGTCTCACTTTTTCTTTCTTTCGAGGTTCCGAGCACTTGCCCCTTTTTATTTCCTCGTTTATTTTTTTTCTTTTCTTCTCTTTTCTTTTTTTTCAGAGCACTCATCTCCTGAAATAATGTAGCAAGTGGTAGTAACCAAAATAACTGGAGCATTTATTTCATAGGGAATAACAGGGATAGGAAAATGTTTTTGGCTATTCTCTCCCGGATTAGGAGTAGAATTATTTTGGGTGAAACTGGAGATGGAAATGGATGGATATATGTGGATGGTACTTCCGGAGTAGAAGTAGCATATATGAGTGAACATGCAAGTGAAATCTTGATTTAACCACATGACAAGCTTCTAAGGGTCTACACAGCTTGACTACACTCAATGCTCATAAGCAGTAAATAGTAAATGTGTGGCTCAAAGTCTAGCAAGCATGTATATATGGCTGTGGTAGGAATTTAAACTCTCATCATACAGGAACTCATCATGCAACATTTTAAAGATTTTCAAAGATAAAATTCTCCAGAATTCTAGCATCTCTAGGAATAGATAAACAGCAGCTCAACCTTCCCATATCATATCCGTTAACAACTTAGATTTCAGATCAAGATTTCATCCCACAAGTTTAGATCTAGAGCAAGCTTTAAATTATAACAGTTATGTCTAAACTTGAGAGAGAACTTCAAATTTGCAAATTAGGCAGAGCAACTATTCATCATATCCATGCTAGAGTTTTATTTTTAAGATTCATAGCAAACTTTATTTATTTATTTATTTATTTATTTATTTATTTATTTATTTAGCAAACTAAGAAAAGATATATATATATATATAAGCATAAAATCTTTATTTGGTTTTTCATAGTTTATGTATTTTAATATTCTAATATAATATAAGTATAAAGATAGGTAGAAATGCTTAGCGAGATAAATAGGGGTGCTCTCCCCCAAGCTGAATTTTGACGTAATTTCTCTTGATGTAGCTAGCAGGTGGCAGAGGTGTATTTGAAAGTCAGCAGCATTCTGACAGCGATTAGAATGTCCTCCGTCTGCTAGTCTTCTTGATTCTTAAATTCTGTGGAGCTCAAATAGACAACAAAGCTTGTGGAACTAATTAAGTGTTAGCATAAATATCTAGCCTTCATCACGTTGAGCTTCCTCAATAAATATTACTCCCTATTTTTATATTTTTATTTTATAAAGTAGAAAAGAAATATTTATTTTATTTTTATGCCACCACAGTGAAGGTACTTATGGGTTTTATGCCACTCGTATACTCACATGGGGCTTAATATTTTTTTTTAACATTTTTTATTTTCTTTTCAAGATAGCATGATTAACTAATAATCTATTTAAGGAAAGTAAATAATTAAATGGAAAAGGGAATGCAGAAAGGATAAATATGGATAACTACCAATTTTACCTTTCGGCGAGGGTTCAATGTTTTAAGTCTTCTTGTCAAGACTTCTCATCGTGTTCATTCTTCAGGTGCGTCATTTGATTCAGGTGCGGACCTTGACGTCTGCACCTTTTAATACGGTGTCACCCATGTTCTTCGTTTGCCCAGTAGTTCAAAGTGCGGTGTTAGCAGTATCTTGCTCAGTGTGTTTGTGCTCGTAGTGTACCTGCTCATAGAGACAAGGCAGAGATCAAGTGCATGGGCCCTGTTGGTGGAAAACACCAACAGAACCAAAAGTGTATTTGTTCTTCTCTAACCTTAAGCATAGTGAGCAAGACAAAGTTGATGGATGATAAGTTCATGAGTGTAGCACTTATAACATTTGTCAGATCAGATCGCAAAACCTTATGGAAAGATAATCTATCTATGTATATGTCTTTTTCTTTATATCTCTCAATGATTGAATGTGTAACATTTTAGCTCATATGATTAGGAGTGTGGGATCATGGAGGTAGTACTAAGAACAAGGATTAAAGGACTAAACATGTTGAATCAGTTGGGTTGGTTAATCTAGAGTTGTAAATCATACACGTTTGTCTCTTTTATTTATATGAACGCCAGAACCAAGGAGAAGCTTATAAAAGTGATAGTCAAGTACCTTAAGATGTTACCTTGCTTGAAGAGTGATGGTACAGTATCATCTTGTGGAAGCTTTCCTTTCTTAGCGGTTGTGCGTCGTGTTTGTGGCACCCTCCATGGATCATCTCTCTATGATGAATGAGCTATGTCCTTCTTGTGCAAATTGTTAGACTTCATGTGTCACTCTCTTCGTCTCTGATGTGAGTTTATCTCAGGACTTCCCAAATCGATATTGAAAGTTTTTCTGCAGGGGTTAGTCCGAAAAAATATACCAATATCTACTCAAGCAGTTTTTAGTTCAATAACCAAACTAGACTCCATGTCTAATTAGATTAAGGAAGGCTATTTAACCTAAGCACCGTGCTTAATTTAAATGCCAATGGAAGTATGGCGAGTACTTCCAAACCAACACTTGCTAGTAAATAGACAAAGGTAGCATGATAGCGTTTATAGAGATCTACTCAAGTGGAGATGAAGTGGTGTGATTAGTATTTGACAAATTGAGCATGTCTCAAAGGTAGGGACAACCAGCATAGCAACATGGCAAAGGATGTTTTTATGTAAAGTACTCCCCCAAGCTTGAATTTTGCAAAATTCAAGTTTGGATGAATTTAATTCAATGTTGTATGATGATTGGTTGGACATACCTTGTGCTTGTCATTCATCCGATCTTCTTGCTCCAATCCTAGAAAGGTTAGTGGCAAGAATACCCGAAGAAATATTTTTTTACAATCATCCTTATATGTTCAATACACAAGGTAATGTTGCAAATGATTAAAAGCTCATGTTACGATCTGATCAATGCTTATTTTAAGACACTAAGCTTGTCCTTGGGAAACCATCAGTTTATGTTGGCGAAGTGGTTTCCCCTCCGATGCCAACCTATATCTAGATCAACTAAACGAGATCTGCAATACTTATTATAGACATATGCATCGACAACCACTCTTTTAAAGTTTTTATAAATAGAAAGGAAGAGGGGGTTGGAGATCTCAAGTGTGGTGATGTCGGAGAGACCAATAGATTGGGAAGATGTTGCATATGAGCATGGAGTAAACGAAGTGGCTATGAAATAAATTCCATGCTCATTAATGTTATCTTCGTCTCCAATCTGAATGTTCGGAGTTTCTCCTAGATTGGTCTCACCTATGTCCTCTTCTGTAGTTGGATGAATCTCATCTTCAAAGGGAGTCAAGAACTCACCATTTGAAATTGAGCCAAAGTCAGAACCCATTAAGGCTTCTTCCTTATCCATCCATTCTACACATTCTAGCCATTTAGAACTTGTGATCAAAATAGGGGAGGTGTTAGAATTTTCTATATGGCTTAGCTCTCCTTCTATGGCATTACTTGACATGCCATCCTTATGGTCTTCATGACTCCTATGATTTGGTCGTCTTGGTGAATTGCTAGGATCATCATGAGACTGAAAAGAAGAGGGATAAGAGGGATCTCTAAGGTCAAGGATGGATTTAGAACTTGTGAACATGGAAGGGGAGTAGATAGAATTGTCTATATGGCTTAGCTCTCCTTCACTTGATATGTCATCCTCGACTTCTTCATGATAGGAACCAGGACATTCTCTAAGAGAAACATTATTGCAATGATTGGAATTATCCCTGCTTGAAGGTCTCTTATAGAACCAGAAGTCTAAACCATCAGCATCTAAAAGATTTAAGGTCGGAATTCGTTCCTCCCTTGGAGAATTTTGGGGTATTGACGGTTTAGGATCGATAGCTAAAGTTTGGGATTGAAGTGGTTGTGATCTGGCTATCGAAACTTCTTCTTCTTGTCTAGGAACTGGTTCTTTCTCTTTCTCAGGGATATAAAAGCTAGGAGACTTTCCGCTCATTAAATCAATCAAATTCCAAGCTTCACTAGCGGATAGGTGGTGGAAAGATCCTCCAGAGGCCGCATGAAGGGTTTGCTTATTTTTCCTACTAAGGCCCTCAAAAAAGTGAATTAGAAGAACTTCTTCTAGAATAGAAAGTTTTGGGCCAGTGAGAGTAAGGTTAATAAAGCGGTCCCATGATTTGCCAAGAGATTCTTCTTCCAGTTGTCTAAAAGAAAGAATCTCACGCCGAAGTTCCACCACTTTGGAGATTGGAAAATATTTAGAAAGAAAACTACCATATAACTCCTTCCAATCTCCATGAACACTCCCTACTTTGAGTTTATACCAATGTCTAGCTTTTCCCGTTAAAGAGAATGGAAAGAGCTTCCATTTAAGGGTCTCATCGGACATGCCTTCTATGCGAAGGAGGTCACAGACTCGATAAAACTCTCTTAGGTGTGTGTATGGGTTTTCCTCACCTTCTCCTGAGAAAGGTTGTTTTTGAATAAATTCTATGTATTCGGGGTCTATCTCAAAACTAGATGCTATGATAGGCTTTGAAAATTTTGGTGGTTTGAGATGTGTGCCCATAGCTCTATGAAATTCATAGATAGACATGTTTGAATTCATGATAGACCAGAGATCAAGGATTAGAATAGCAGAGATAAGGCAAAAGATAAAAGGAAAAGTATATATATATATTTTTTTATTTTTTAGAAAATGATTAAGCTAGTTCGTAGTCAACTCAGCAACCGTTTCCCCGGCAACGGCGCCAAAAATGCTTGTTGACACTTGCTAACACAACTTGAATACTAGGTTGTCATCCCCAGCATGGCACTAGAGTGTACTATGGTATTTATACGCACACAGATAATCCGCAAGCGCACGGATACCGTTGAAGCTTTTACCCGGTTAAAGGTTTTATCGTATCCACAGGGAAACGGGAGAACTGATCTACGCTCTAACTTAACCAAGATAAGTAAATAGGTGTGAATAGGAAAGATGGTAGAATCGAATAAGAACAATATTAAAGGTAAGATAACAGTGAGTGATAATATGGGAATAGAGAGTAGAGCAATTCTAGTATATGGGCAATGGTAGCAGAATAGAGAGGATAACTATGGTTTCTCTACTTCAAAGGGTATGTCTATGTCTGGGACGAACCACGTGATAAGAGTACACCACAAAGGATGCTTATCCATAGGCCGATAAACCCTACCCGTCCTGCTAACGAGAGGTGGACTACAGGGGACCAACGTAACTGTCACCTACGCGGCCCACCACACGATCCAGCTAGTCAGGGGATATCCACAAGTAATCTAGGTCTAAGCACCACGCTTACACCTATACTACAACTCTAACCTATAGGGTCCTATAGATTAGAAGTACTCAAAAGAGTTGTGAACCAGAACATACATAATTAGTAATTGCATGATGAATTAGAAGTAGATTACCAGAGTCATCCCATGAGCAAGCTTGATTAGAGCTTGATCATGGCGAAGTACAACCAGAGGAAGAACCGACACGCCGGCCTCTCCTCTAATCCTCCTTCGCTCTCCATCTCGCTACTATCTAGATCTACTCTAGTTTAGAGAAGAGAGGAGAGCTCTCATCTCTAAACCCTAGCTTTTGCTCTGTCTATGAATAATGAATAATGATCAAGGGGTGCTCCTCCAGGGGCCAGGGGGTCTGGTTTTATAGTCCCCTCAAGTGAACCTGGGCCGTCGGATCAAACCGACATTGATTGAACGGTTATTCTTGATCCTTTAGGTCGGTGGAGCATAATCCGCGAGATTGAGCGTGATTGGCCGAAAGAGGTGGGCGGGCGCCCTAAGGACTTGGGCGGGCGCCCTGTCTCTGACTCCGTTCGGCCTCCGCTTCGGTCTCGTGGCTTCTGGAGTCTTCTAGATGTAAGATAATTGCGCGACACGTTGATATCTCTATGTAATCCCGACATGTGGGCCTTTCTTCCATATTTCCTGATAACCCCCTGCAGAAATAGACAAACACCAAAACTCGTGGAATTCTGTCAGATAAAACCCTAAGTCTCGATGTTGATTTCATTTGGATCCTTTTCTTTGTTTATTTGATAGTTAAATTTGATACTTAAGAACCGTCAACAGCAGCTTCACACTCCTAAGACCACACGAATTTCACATCTTCTTGCAATAGCTTGGCCATGGGTTTAGCTATCTTGGAGAAGTCTGGGATGAAGCAGCGATAATACTCGGCTAAACCAAGAAAACTCTAAACCTCGTGCACCGAAGTCGAGGCTTTCCAATCTAGGACCTCTTGCAACTTGGAAGGGTCAACAGAGATTCCATCCTCAGATAAAATATGGCCTAGGAAAGGCACTTTCTTTAGCCAAAACTCATATTTGCTAAACTTTGCATAAAGCTAATGTTCTCGCAACCTAGTGAGTACAATCCGAAGGTGCTTCTCTTGGTCTTGGGCATTTTCAGAATAAACCAATATATCATCAATGAACACCGCTAAAAAGTTATCCAGTTCAGGCATGAACACCGAATTCATCAGGTACATAAAATGAGCAGGTGCATTAGTCAAACCAAAGGACTTGACTAAGTACTCATACAGCCCATATCTGGTAGAGAAAGCAGTTTTAGGACCATCTTTGGGTTGGATATTGATTTGGTGATACCCAGATCTCAAATCAAAATTTGAAAACACTTTGGCCTTGGCTAATTGGTCAAACAGAATGTCAATACGAGGCAGGGGATACTTATTCTTGATAGTCACGGCATTAAGCGGACCATAGTCTACACACATACGGAAAGACTTATCCTTCTTCTTGACAAAGAGATCCGGACAACCCCATGGAGAAGAACTAGGCCAAATTTTTGCAATTGCTACTTCAGTTCTGCTAGTTCATTAGGTGGCATTCGGTATGGCCTTCTAGATATGGGTGCGGTGTCTAGAAACAGATAAATTTTAAACTTAATGTCTCTGTTCGGAGGCAACTTGGGTAAATCTTCTAGAAAAACATCCGAAAACTCACACACTACAGGAATTTCTGCCACAGTGAGTGGTCGTAGAGCATTTGCAGCATGACGGATTTCATCATCTCTGGGAAGTTAGACTAAGAAAGCCTCTTTACTATAGGGTTTCCTCAACATGAATACCCTTGTTGAGGTGTCTATCAACACACCATGGCCACTCATCTAGTTCATCCCCAGGATAACATCTATTCCCAAACCAGGCAAAATCAAAATATCTGCTGAATAGTTCCGCCCTTCAAAGGTGAGGTGTACATCTCTTACTAATTGGTTTGTAGAGATTTGATTACCAGGAGCACTAATGCAAATTTTGCCCTTGTCCATATCAAGTACACTCTGCCCATGCTTAGATGCAAATGCTTGACTCATAAAAGAATGCGAAGCTCCAGAATCAAACAAGACAACTACAGGGTGTTGATTAACAAGAAACATACCAGCCGTAGCTGTAACAGAACCGTCCAATTTATAAGAATTCAAGTGAATTAGCGACCATGGAAGCAGTCAAGCTAATGGACTTGAACCCATATAAACCCGGTAGTCCGACGAAATCTCAAAAGACCTCGATTCAACCAACATGTAACCAAGATCGTACATGATCAAGCATCACCATCACAGATTACAAACATTCATCACAGAACATAGTTTTACATCTTATCAGAGTTTAGAAGTGGTTATTACAAACCAAGCAGTAGCGGAAACAAAGTAGTTTTGAAACAACACCAACTCAGTTTATATTACATGCCAGTTCCATGGTCAAGTCCCAACAAAAGCACAACTGAAGGCAGAGAAGTGATCACGCCCATGATCTATTCATCATCCGTAGCCGGGTGATGACAGTTAGCGCAATAGCCATGATAAACGACATCATGAGCAACAGGGGTAAATAAAACCCTGAGTACGAGAATATACTCAGCTAGACTTACCCGTCATAAACCAGAAATAAAGTGACACCAAGGAGTATGCAAGGCTGATCTTTGTGGACTGGTTTGACTCTCCTTTTTGTATAAAAGCTATAGAAAGAAGAATCATGGCCGGAGGTGAACCAGAGAGGTCTGGCCACGTTGCCGGTGATCTCTGTGAACTCCGACGAGGTGGA
This sequence comes from Sorghum bicolor, assembly GCF_000003195.3. Lineage (NCBI taxonomy): Eukaryota > Viridiplantae > Streptophyta > Magnoliopsida > Poales > Poaceae > Sorghum > Sorghum bicolor. The sequence goes on along the minus strand of NC_012877.2, from coordinate 35,275,977 downwards.
GCTCGCGGCGGAGTTGGCAATGCGACCTCACCGGTGCTCGGCTATGGAAATGGAGTGGACGTCGAGGTAGAGGACGTCGAGGCGGAGCTCTGGGTGGGCTGGCTTGGCTGGAGGCGGCGAGGAGAGCTCGGGCAACGCTGCCGTTCCACGGCGGAGCTCGCCGAGGCGAAATGGAGAAGGGAGAGAGCGCTGAGGAGGCAAAATGAGGACGGCCGGGGCTCGGGGTGGCGTCGTGGTGTCCATGTGAAGGCGCCGGGGCTGACAGGCGGGGTCGCCGTTGACGTACGGCCGCCACGGGTCGTCCACGCGTCGGCCGGCCGGTGACTGACGAAACTGAATCGGGCGATTCAGTCGTCGCCAACAGTGACTGAAACCCGATCTTCAACAACGTTTTACTCTCAGCTCAATCGATGGTTTTGGCTGGGATTTGATCCTCTGGATAGAGCTACACGAGTTCTATAAGTTTGATTACAAGATCAAAGCCTAACTCGGTCTGGATTTCAATCTACACGACTCCCAATCACCCTATGTCGAAACTGTGTCACTCAGGACTTAGCCAAATTTGGCTGTGTGAAATCAGCCCTGATTTTTGGCTTGTGAGCAATTTTTGGAGGTGTTCGAGGCTTTTTCTTAAAAAGTCATCAACATAACTTTTGTAGCTTATGAAATTCTCTACAACTTTGTTTCAGGTGTCATAGACATGCAAAGTCTCTAACAATACTTTCATAAAACATCTTTGAAAGAAGGTCTAGGGGGTCAAAAAGGTCATTCTAGGTTTAACCATGACATAGAGGCATTTTTGGCCAAAACCTTCAACATGAACTTTGTTCAAAATGATGTCCTAAACATGATTAAAGTATTTTGGCAGACATTAAACATTTGTAAGCATTAGTCACACACTAGGGTCACTCAAAATAAGTCACACAAGCAATTTAATTACACATGGAGCACATAAGATGACATGTGATCATGATGGATGCTTATGAAGGAGCATGATGATGCTTATGTTGGTGCAATGCTCATGGTTAACATGCAAGCTAACACTAGGAGTGTTACAGCCCTCCCCCTTACAAAAATCTCGTCCCGAGATTTGAAAGACGTACCATTTTTTGTAGAATGAGGGATAAGTTACTTGTAAATAGTCTTCCCTTTCCCAAGTGGCATCCCTCTCATTTTGACTGTTCCACAAAACTCTAAAAAGTTTGATCACCCTCCCATGTGTAACTCGTTCTTTGACATCAAGGACTTGTACAGGCTTTTCTTCATAGGATAGGTCAGACTGCAACTTGATATCTCTTGTTTCAACCCTCTCTTCGGGCACACGAAGACACTTATTGAGTTGAGACACGTGGAATACGGGGAAAATAGCTCTCATTTCGGGAGGTAGTTGTACTTTGTAAGCTACCTTGCTGCTTTTCTCAATGATTTGGTAGGGACCCACATACCTAGGGGCAAGCTTTCTTTTAACGCCAAAGTGATTTACTCCTTTCATAGGCGATACCTTTAGGTACACAAAGTCACCTACTTCGAACTCGATTGGTTTTCTTCTTCGGTCGGCATAGCTTTTCTGTCTAGCCTGGGCAGCTTTCATGTGTTGCTGGATAAAGAGAACTTGTTTTTCGGCTTCTTTGACAAAGTCAATTCTGTAGTACCTCCTTTCACCAGGTTCGACCCAGTTTAGAGGAGTTCTACACATGTGGCCATACAAAGCTTCAAAAGGAGCCATTTGGATGCTTTCTTGATAACTATTATTGTAAGAGAATTCAGCTAAGGGTAGCCATTTCTCCCATGCACCCTTGGAAGATATAACACATGCTCTCCACATATCATCTAGAATTTGATTCACACGCTCAGTCTGACCGGAGGTTTGAGGGTGGTAGGCTGAACTGCGAACCAACTTTGTACCAAGGAGTGAATGCAGATGCTCCCAAAAGCGAGCAGTGAACTGAGGACCTCTGTCAGAAATAATGGTGCGAGGTACGCCATGCAATTTAACTATCTGAGAGAAGTACAACTCAGCATAGTCGGATGGTCGGTATGTAGAGTGTACAGGAATAAAATGAGCTGACTTGGTCAAACGGTCAACAACCACCCAGAATTGTGTCCTTTCTGAGTAAGGGGAAGTCCAACAATGAAATCCATGCTGATTTCTTCCCACTTCCAACCTGGAATCGACAAAGGTTGCAATAAACCTGCAGGTTTGAGGTGAACTGCCTTTACCCTGCAGCAAGTATCACACCTAGCAACATAAGCTGCTATCTCCTTCATTTTGGTCCACCAGAAACGAGGTCTCAAGTCTTGGTACATTTTGCTACTCCCCAGATGAATGGACAATTTGGAAGAATGAGCTTCATCTAGAATTTTGTTGCGTAGGTCACGGTCTTTAGGTACAACTAGTCGATCGTCAGACCATAGTACACCCTTCTCATCTACCCGGAAATGCTTGGTGTCTTGTTCTTGCATTTTCCTTTTGATATGAAAAATACCAGGATCAGACTTTTGGAGCTCTATGATTTGACTTTCTAACGAGCAGCTGACTATGATGTTGTGCAAGACCACAGGATGTAATAAATTGAAGCCTTCCTCCAGAAGAGGGTTAACATGTTATTTCCGACTGAGAGCATCGGCCACAACATTGGCCTTGCCTGGATGATAGTGCACTTCTAAATTGTAGTCTTTTATCAACTCCAACCATCTTCTTTGTCTCATGTTCAATTCGGGCTGAGTGAATATATATTTGAGGCTCTTATGGTCAGTGTAAATATGACATAGATTACCCAACAGCTAATGTCTCCAGAGCTTCAATGCGTGTACCACTGCTGCTAATTCTAAATCATGGGTCGGGTAGTTGGCTTCATGTTTCCTCAACTGCCAAGAAGCATAGGCGATAACTCGGCCTTCTTGCATAAGTACACAACCTAGGCCAGTGCCAGATGCATCACAAAAGACATCAAATGGCTTTTCAATGTCAGGCTGTGCCAGAACAGGAGCGGTGGTCAGCAAATGGCGTAGAGTGGTGAAAGCGACTTCACACTCCTGGGACCACACAAACTTCACATCTTTTTGCAGTAGCTTGGTCATAGGCTTAGCTATTTTGGAGAAGTCGGGAATAAAGCGCCGATAATATCCAGCTAGTCCGAGAAAACTCCGAATCTCGTGCACTGAAGTCGGGGCCTTCCAGTCTAGAACCTCCTGCACCTTTGACGGGTCAATAGAAATACCCTCTTCGGATAAAATATGGCCTAGGAAAGGCACTTTCTTCAGCCAAAACTCACACTTGCTGAACTTGGCATAGAGCTGATGTTCTCGCAATCTAGTGAGTACAATCCGAAGGTGCTCCTCATGTTCTTGTGCATTTTCAGAGTACACCAATATATCATCGATGAACACCACCACAAACTTATCCAGTTTAGGCATGAACACCGAATTCATCAGGTACATGAAATGAGCAGGGGCATTAGTCAGACCAAAGGACATGACTAAATACTCATACAACCCATACCTGGTAGAGAAAGCTGTTTTAGGAATGTCTTCGGGTCAGATCTTGATTTGATGATAACCAGATCTCAGATCAATCTTGGAGAATACCTTGGCCTTGGCTAATTGATCGAACAAGATATCAATGCGAGGCAATGGATACTTGTTTTTAATAGTCACGGCGTTGAGCGGACGATAGTCTACACACATACGTAGAGACTTGTCCTTCTTCTTGACAAAGAGAGCTGGACAACCCCATGGAGAAGAACTAGGCCGAATAAGACCCTTCTCTAGGAGTTCTTGCAATTGGTTTTTCAACTCTGCCAATTCATTGGGTGGCATTCGGTATGGCCTTCTAGAGATAGGTGCGGTACCCGGAATTAGATCAACCTTAAACTCAATGTCTCTGTCCGGTGGCAACCCGGGCGGATCCTTTGGAAAAACATCTGAAAACTCACACACTACCGAAATCTCTGCTAAGGTGAGTGGTCGAATGGCATTGGCAGCGTGACGGATGTCATCATTCTTGGGAAGCTGGACCAAGAAGGCTTCTTTGCTATCAGGCTCTCGCAACATGACTACCCTCGTGGAAGTATCTATTAACACCCCATGCTTGCTCATCCAATTCATTCCCAGAATAACATCTATCCCCAAGCCTGGCAATACTACTAAATCTGCTGCATAATTACGCCCTTCTATGGCAATATGTACATCCCTCACTACTTGATTTGTAGCAATTTGATTACCAGCAGCACTAATGCAAAAATTCCCACTATAAAGGTCAATGACATGTTGCCCATGCTTAGATGCGAATGCTTGACTCATAAATGAATGCGAAGCTCCAGAATCAAACAAGACAACTGTAGGGTGTTGATTTACAAGGAACATACCAGCGGTGACTGCTTCACCCTCAGGGATTTCTTCAACCGTAGTGTAGTGCACACGACCAATACGGTTATTGCCTCCAGCTGCAGAATTTCTCTTAGGATAAGGGCAATCTCTCGCCCAGTGACCAACTTGCTTGCAATTGAAGCAGGGACGGTTATCAGGAGGAGTCTTGGGACCTCCTTGACCCGTGGCACCTCTTGGGAGAGCAACTGTGAAGGACTTGTGAACTCCCGTCTTCACATTTGACTTTTTCTGCGGCGGCCTGTACCTTGTCACAGCATTGGGTGGGCGATAAGCCGGTTTGCTTGTCACTGGAGCCTTAGACTGTGGAGCACCTGCCTCATAGGCCCTCTTGCGGTTCTTGGACGCGGCATACATAGCATTGGAGTTCTCTTGAGTCAGTGCATCACTCACAAACTCATTAAAGGTGGTACTCTTGTTACCAGCCATGTTTTTGGACAGCTTGGGACCCAGTCCCCTCTTAAAACTTGCAAGCTTCTTGGCCTCAGTGTCAACCATCTCAGGAGCATAGCGAGACAAATTGTTAAAAGCATAAAGATATTCAGTCAAGCTTTTAGTTTCCTGTGTCAGGTGCATGAACTCATTGTGCTTGATAGTCATTAAGCCCTGGGGAATATAGGTGTTTCTGAAAGCAGTTTTGAACTGATCCCAGGTCACCTCAGCATTGGCAGGTAAGCTGGTCCTGTAATGACTCCACCAGACACCCGCTTTGCCCTCCAACTGGTGGGCTGCATATTCCGCCTTCAGCTCTTCGGTTACCCTCAGCAATCGGAATTTCTGCTCAAGAGTGTTGAGCCATTCATCAGCTTCTAGAGGTTCAACAGCCTCCTTGAAAAGTGGTGGTTTTGTGTCCTGGAAATCCTTGAAACTACTGTACTGATTGGCCTCTCCACCTTGACGGACATGACGACCACCCCGGTTGTGCTGTGCCATAGTTTGCATAGCCTCATTGAGCATGCGTTGGCCCTCAACAAGAGCTGCCAATAGCTCAGTAGGCGTAGGTGGGGGAGGAGGTGGTGGTGGCGGCACCTCGTTGTGACTGGAGCGAGTATTACGAGCCATCTGCACAAGGCATACCAAGTGACTGTTCAAGGCAACAGATATAATTGTCATGAACTTCGATTGCTGCCATACGGAATTTAATGAAGTAAATTCACATAAATTAAGGCACAATAATCCATGTACAATAAGAGAATATCTTCCATGACACTTGGTTATTCTCGCGATCATTCATAGCCACAATTCCTCAATGATTAAAGACATTGCAGAGAATTATTTAAGCTCAACATAAGCATGGAGCATCACAAATAAGTGCATAGGGTTACATAGAGTCATTGCCACAACTTAAGTTTTACAGGAGGGGCACCATGGCCAAATACATAGAGTCTCAACAAAAATTCAGATTACATGTCCATTACACAAAGAGATGGAACTGATACATGATCATGGAATTATTGCTAGGCTACATATCTTCATCAGATTCTCCATTAGAAATGATGCCATCATCCTGATCTTCCTCACTAGGAGCTTCTTCATGATTAACAGGGGCTGGATGTGGAATAGGATTTATGATATTATTTAAGAGATGGACATCTAACTGTAGCTCAGCAATCCTAGTAATCAGCTCTTCCTCTCTCATTTCAGCATGGAACAAGGCTCTAACTCTAGCAGCTTCTCTATTTTCAACCAAGCGCATAGCCTCATCTCTCTCTCTAGTCATTTGCATCATGCGGGCTTGTGCCTCATTGCGCTCTCTAACTGCGTTCTCAACATGGTTGCGGCGGGCTTGCAAAGCGGTATGATAGTTTTGGATTTCAGCTTGTGCATCCATAAAAGCCTTGCGATGCTTGCGCACTCGCTTGCGTAGTTTGCGCTGCCCAACTTGAGCTTGTTGAAGTGCTAGCATGGCATCTGTGTAGGTGTCCTGGTGTACATAGTACAGTTTAAGTACCGCTAGCATGGCACTCATGGCAGGGCTAGAGCTATATCCTAGCAGGGTTTCTCTCATCTCTAAAGGCTCATTCCCTATCTGAGACACAAATGTGTCAGTCACACTCACTCTAGGGACGGATCCAGCTGGGCCATTCACTAGCTCATCACCATAATCTTGGCATATTTCTAGCAAAACATCTAGGGCTGCTACTTGGGCACCCTCCCAAGGAGTTTGGCCATCACACTCAACTATCCAACCTAGCCACTGTGGGTTATTTGGACAAGGGGGAACTGTAATTTGGACATCTACCCAAGGTGAGGCTCCTGCATGCTCAGACTCGGTCCAAGTGTACTTAGGTGGTTCCTCATATCCAACTGAACTTAGCACCCTCCACAACAAAGTAGGAGTGCCAAACATGTCCAGGAAAGTCTCACTTGCGTGCGGGGCTGCCATCTGTAGAAAGACCACATTTGAGTAAGGGGGATTAATTACAAGGAGAGATAAATAGATATATTTTCAGAATTTAATACCCAAGTAGTGCATAAGGAATGTATGAATGATTCATGATGCATGCACGTTCCATACGTCCTTTCCATTCCTAGAAGAAGGTTCTAGCGGTATAATCGGTGGCATACATACGTGCACTCTTTATACGCAACTACACGGTCTACACATTTCGTTGTTAGTGTACCTGTAGAAAATTTCATTTCGGCCCAGCCCCACAATAGTATAAGTGCAGAAATGTAAATCCAATCATCAACAAACAAGCTAGATACTCCGATATATATTCCCGAACATATATCGCAGCACACTACCCATTTTGAATACACCCACATATATACATCAAACATGTAACATGGCTGCACCTACTTCCCACAATTAAGTACCTTCATATATACATGTGTGAAACATGTAAATATTCCAGTAACCACAGCTAACACTCCCCTAGACCGACGGTTGGACGGTCATGCTCTCACAGCTCACACTTACCGTAGCGCAGAGGGATATCGATCCATACATTACCACTCAAGCAAGTGGCATCCATACAATTTCACGCCGTATGGACGATGAAAGAAAACAACCAATGCTTACCATGGCGTAGAGGTATGTGATCCATTCATTACCACTTAAGTAAGTGGTATCCATATAATTGCACGCCATATGGACGACGAAAGGAAAAACCCCCATGTTAGTAATATTAAGCCACCTAGAAGTCCTTATATGGGCATAAAGGGTATGACCACTGGCATGATATGAGTTATAAAAATGTTTTAAAACAGCCCTATGTATAGTCTAATTTGCCAAATCAGTTTAAGAAAATCAAATTCATTTGTTTTCAAATACATCTATGATGGTTATATGCTTAATCTTGCTCTGATGCCAGCTATAACAGAACTGTCCAATTTATAAGAATTCAAGTGAATTAGCGACCACGGAAGCAGTCAAGCTAATGGACTTGAACCCATATAAACCCGGAAGTCCGACGAAATCTCAAAAGACCTCGATTCAACCAACATATAACCAAGATCGTACATGATCAAGCATCACCATCATAGATTACAAACATTCATCACAGAACATAGTTTTACATCTCATCAGAGTTTAGAAGTGGTTATTACAAACCAAGCAGTAGTGGAAACAAAGTAGTTTTCAAACAACACCAACTCAGTTTATATTACATGCCAGTTCCATGGTCAAGTCCCAACAAAAGCACAACTGAAGGTAGAGAAGTGATCACGCCCATTATCTATTCATCATCCGCAGCCGGGTGATGACAGTTAGCGCAATAGCCGTGATAAATGACATCATCTGCAACAGGGGTAAATAAAACCCTGAGTACGAGAATGTACTCAGCTAGACTTACCCGTCATAAACCAGAAACAAAGTGACACCAAGGAGTATGCAAGGCTGATCTTTGTGGACAGGTTTGACTCCCCTTTTTGCATAAAAGCTTTTGTAGTATGTAACCCATTATCAAATTTCAGCAGCAGGTTTATTAGTTACCACTATCCACTAGATTAGCACCTGTTCTAAGCATACACTTGAGTATTTAAGCATCACAATAATAACCATATCCGGATTTTCACCTAGCTATCATCATTATCATCATAACCATTAAGTTTATTTAGTGAATTCTACATTGCCGCTGCCCAAGTCAAGTTCTCACTATCCGGGAGAGACGGCGATTTGAATCGATTCCTATCCAGCTGGAGGGATATTCCTAACACTCACCCAAGCATACTTCATGACGGCAGCTCGGATCACCTTTAGCACAACTTCGGACCAATTCGCGGGTCCGTACGGCGCCGCACCCAGAGGGACCGCCAATCTACCAGGGTCAAGACTCTAACCTGACACCTCGGTCTTACGCCATTGACTCCCCGCACATCCTTACTACCAACCGGGGTGCGCACTTTAACTAGATTGGGGTATCCGGCTGGAGTTGCACTCGTAGGCTTCGCGGTCCGAACGACTTATCCAGCCAACTAAGTGATAGGCATGCGTTCAACATGACACGGGGACGTACAGCGATTCGGTCCTTAAACGATACAGACGAGGATAGATTCACACCCAAGACCTCCATGCCTTGTTGCTGCACTATCGTCATCCCGCCCGGTCTCAAGTTCATTATTAACACATGGTTATTTCCACGATAGCAAATATAGCCAACCGTGATCATCATCCACCTAACTCTCGCAGGTGACAGGAAATCACCCGGCTTCTACCGAGCTAAGCATGGCTAAGCATTACTTCGATCCTAGACCTACTTTGGTGAGGTATGAGGTGGACAAGGTAGTCATTATGCAGCAAGGGTGTCATATCAACGCCTACCACTTAATGCAACGATATATAACCATAGTCATTTGATAGCTGAACATGATAATAAAATAGTAGGAGGCTTAGAATGCTCCGGGGCTTGCCTTCGACGTAAGTAGAGGGACGGTGATCAGGACACTCCGGCAAGTCCTCCTCCTCCTCAGCTCCTTGAGGTAGCTCCCCTTGCTGTCCTTCCGACTCCGGCAGCTCGAACTCCAACACCGTCACGCCCTTGGGTACACCTATGTATGCATGACAATGAGATGAATATAGAGAATGCACATATGATGCATGATGTCATGATGAAGAGACAAAGGGACATAAAACAAGGTATAACATGAGCATAAACTTCTAAGAGTAAGTGAATCATGGAATAACAGGTAAGTGCATACTTCTTCTCTAGTAGAGAGACTAAATAGACAAGTTAAACAAGTCCTAGCTACTCCTACTCAGTGACTGGTTTAGTAGACAAACCAACCTGTCACAAGTTTCAGCCATAACTTAAACATCAGTTAACCAAACTAAGCAAGTAAGCACTCTCTGGAAAGCTGAGCAAATTGTCTACAATTCACTTTTAGACATCCTAGAATGATTCCCAACCGAAATATGCTAAAACATACAAAGTTGGCTGGCTATCCTGGAAAATCCAGAGAGCAAGCACTTCACAGCAGCAATTTGTAACATGCATAACCTTTAAACTACTAAACCAAATGTCATGAAACTTGGACACGAAGTAGATAAGCAAGTTAGCTACAAGTTTGTTGTAGACAAGTTTTCCAGAAACTATCATCTTTAATTAGTTCTTAAGCATTTGCTCTCAGCTACACAGAAATGCTCTAGGAAAGGCATAAATAGCAAAAATAATATTTTGCACATAACAAGAATACATCAAAGGGTCAATCCAAATGCACCAGTCGATAGAACATATCTAAGAAATACCAGAAAACATCATGGCAAGGTCTAGACCCATTTTTATCATCACCTTTTCTATTTATTTAATTATTAAGGTGATTTTAATGAACCTGCATCCCAAATATTCCAAAAATCCTAAGAAAATTACAGCAAGCTACTTATGCTAACATAAGATCACTGTAAAATTTTCAGAACATTTGCACATACAGATTGTGAGATACAAAAACAACAAGCTAGTAAAGGCATGCAAGGCATAAATGTGAAACCATATCAAAAAGTGTCAAACAACAGATTTCAGATTTTTCCTAGCCTTGTCTACATATGAGTACAACACTCAGCAAGTTTCACCAGAAAAGGAGCTATAACTTAATTATTAAAAATACCACAAGAAACTCTTATTTAAGCAAAAATTATTTTTAACTTCACAATCAGGCTTCCAAAAATCATGATAACTTTATCAGAGCTTATTCATATCATAACTAACAACACCCTAAATTTGTAGGGCCAGCAGATCAATAGATTTGAAGATATAATTACCTCATAAAAATCTAAGATTAATTTATATCTAATGATTTCCTTAAAAACATGGCATGTTTCATATTTTTATTAAAAATTAGACTCATACTGGAACCTAGCAAAATTGGAACCATGTCATTTGGATCTATAAATCTCCAGATATGGATTTTACAAAAACAGCACAGGCTCTGCAAAACAGTGAACCAGGGGGAGTGAGAGGGAGAGGCTGACACCCGGGACCCGCGCGTCAGAGAGACAGAGACAGGGGAGATGCTCGTCGCCGGCGAAGCTCAACGACGACAAGGTCTCGGCCGGATCCAAGGGCATCTACGTGTTCCTCTCATCAAGGCGACTCTGTTGACCTACTTTACCCGCGCTCTACTGGACTCTAGGGTGCTCGCCGTCGGGAATGGCGGAGCGGTGGTGCTGCACGGCGTTACGCCGGCAAACCTAGGCTTCGGCGACGCGGTAGAGGTTGCGGACGAGCAAGAGTGGCTCAAGGTGAAGCTATAGGAAGAAGAATCACGGCCAGAGGTCAACCAGAGAGGTCTGGCCACGTTGCCGGTGATCTCTGTGAACTCCGGCGAGGTGGAGCTCGCGGCGGAGTTGGCAATGCGACCTCACCGGTGCTCGGCTATGGAAATGGAGTGGACGTCGAGGTAGAGGATGTCGAGGCGGAGCTCTTGGCGGGCTGGCTTGGCCGGAGGCGGTGAGGAGAGCTCGGGCGACGCTGCCGTTCCACGGCGGAGCTCGCCGAGGCGAAATGGAGAAGGGAGAGAGCACTGGGGAGGCGAAATGAGGACGGCCGGGGCTCGGGGTGGCGTCGTGGTGTCTAAGTGAAGGCGCCGGGGCTGACAGGCGGGGTCACCTTCGACGTACGGCGGCCACGGGTCGTCCACGCATCGGCCGGCCGGTGAGTGACGAAACTGAATCGGGCGATTCAGTCGTCGCCAACAGTGACTGAAACCCGATCTTCAACAACGTTTTACTCTCCGCTCAATCGATGGTTTTGGCTGGGATTTGATCCTCTGGATAGACCTACACGAGTTCTATAAGTTTGATTACAAGATCAAAGCCTAACTCGGTCTGGATTTCAATCTACACGACTCCCAATCACCCTATGTCGAAACTGTGTCACTCAGGACTTAGCCAAATTTGGCTAAGTGTGAAATCAGCCCTGATTTTTGGCTTGTGAGCAATTTTTGGAGGTGTTCCAAGCTTTTTATTAAAAAGTCATCAACATAACTTTTGTAGCTTATGAAATTCTCTACAACTTTGTTTCAGGTGTCATAGACATGCAAGGTTTCTAACAATACTTTCATAAAACATCTTTGAAAGAAGGTCTAGGAGGTCAAAAAGGTCATTCTAGGGTTAACCATGACTTAGAGGCATTTTTGGCCAAAACCTTCAACATGAACTTTGTTCCAAATGATGTTCTAAACATGATTAAAGTATTTTGGCAAACATTAAACATTTGTAAGCATTAGTCACACACTAGGGTCACTCAAAATAAGTCACACAAGCAATTTAATTACACATGGAGCACATAAGATGACATGTGATCATGATGGATGCTTATGAAGGAGCATGATGATGCTTATGTTGGTGCAATGCTCATGGTTAACATGCAAGCTAACACTAGGAGTGTTACAGTAACTACTTCTCATGCAGGAATTTCTTCAATGGTGGTGTAGTGCACACGGTTGGGACATACATTGCCACCAGCTGCAGAATTCCTCTTTGGATAAGGGCAATCTCTCACCCAATAACCAACTTGCTTACAGTTGAAGTAGGGTCGATTTGCAGGGGGAGTATTGGAGCTCCCTTGGCCTATGGCACCCCTAGGAAGAGCAAGAGTGAAAGATTTCCGAACCCCATTCTTCACATTGTTCTTCTTCTAAGATGGCTTGTATCAAGTCACAACATTGGGCGGGTGATAAGTCGGCTTCGCTGCCACTGGAGCCTTGGATTGCGAGCCACCTGCTTCATAGGCCCTCTTGCGGTTCTTGGAAGCAGTATAAATAGCATTTGAATTCTCCTAGGTCAAGGCATCACTCACAAACTCAATGAAGGTGGTACTCTTGTTATTTGCCATGTCCTTCATTAGCTTGGGGTCAAGCCCTCTCTTGAAACTAGCAAGCTTCTTAGCCTCCATGTCCACAAACTCGGTGGCATAGCGAGACAAGTTATTGAAAGTATAAAGATACTCAGTCAGATGCTTGGTGCCCGGAGTCAAATTCATGAACTCATTATGCTTGATAGTCATTAAGCCTTGAGGAATATAAGTATCTCTGAAAGTAGTTTTGAACTGATCCTAGATCACTGCAGCATTAGCAGGCAAGGTGGTCCTGTAGTGACTCCAGCAAACACCCGCTTTGCCACCCAACTGATGTGCTGCATATACCGTCTTCAACTCCTCAGTCACCCTTAGCAAGCGAAACTTCTACTCAAGAGTGTTGAGCCATTCATCGGCTTCCAGAGGTTCAGAGGCCTCCTTAAAAACCTGCGGCTTACTGTTGATATTTGGTAACGCAATTAGGAATTAATCCGCAAGCGCACGGAAATCGGTGAGCACTTCACCCGGGATGTTATCCAGAGTATCGTATTTATATTTTTACCACTAGGAGAAAGCGTGCATCTGACTAACCAGGTCTATTACTACTAACCTTTAGGCTACAACCACTATGACTCGATGTGAGTGATGTATAGAGAAGACTTCAACTGCACCCTCGTTCTAACCTTGGTAAGGATGATCTACTATTCGGTTGGGGAGGCTCACGGAATCTAGACACCACAGAGGATGTTCGACCCGCACCTATAAACCCTATCGATCCTGCTAACGGGGTTATGGGCTACAAAGGTAACTCGGAAATGTCACGTTCCTCGCTACTACCACGGTCCGGCTAGACAGGGGATATCTATGAGTATCCTAGCCCAAACACCACGTTTACGCTAGAGATGATTACTCTAAACTCTACGCGAAGAGATCAAAGTAAACTCATAAACCAAAGAATAATAAAACAAAGAACTTACTAGAATTTAGAAGTTGAGATACTGAAGAATCCTAGGAGCAAGCCTCGGGTTAGGAGACTTGATCCCGTAGGTACAACCTCGGAGTAGACACCGACAGGTCGGGCATCCTCCGACCTACACCTCCACTCTATCTCTCTCAATCTAGTAGAACTAATTCTACTCTCACATTGAATGCTAAGCCCTATGAGGTTGGAACCCTAAAGGAACCTCTATCTATGAATCCTCTCTGGTAAATATGCTAATGAATAATGGGGATTGATTTCCCTAGGGGCCAGGGGCCTTGCTTATATAGTCCTCTCAAATGAATCTGGGCCGTCGGATCAAACTGACCTTGATTTAACCTTGATCCTCAAAGGCGGTGGAGCATAATCCGCGTGATGCACCCTGATTGGCTACCATAGGTGGGCGGGCGCCCAGGGGGGCTGGGTGGGCGCCCTGCCTATGAGCCCGCTCGGTCTCCCGCTCATTCGTGTGGCTTCTGAAACCTTCTAGACCGAGGAAAATTGGCGCACAAGTTAATATCTCTATGTAAACCGACGTGTGGGCCTTTCTTACATATTTCCTGAAAATCCCCTGCAGAAATAGATAAACAGCAAAACTCGTGGAATTCTGTCAGATCAAACCCTAATTCTACGTGTTGCTTGTATATTAGTCCTTTTCCTTATTTATTTCATGATTAAAATTGATACTTAAGAACCGTCAACAAACACCCCCATACTTAGGCTTTTACTCGTCCACGAGAAAAGATGGTTTAGAAAAAATATCTGGGGTTAAAACATTGTAAAGCATTCTCTTCATACCTGCAGGGTGTTGTAAAAATCCACTGTGTACCGTAGTTAGGGAAATATATGGTCAAGAGTAGAGATCCTTTCTTCTTCTCAACCCTATTACTTGGAGTTTTTGTATATATATTTTTTTGAAAAAAGAAATTTAGAATACCTTTATTCTCATAGGTTCTCTCAGATCGCTCATTTATCTTTTGTATATCTCACTGAGGCTGTTTTAATTTGCAGAAATTCTCAAGCATAATTACCTTGCATTTATTGCGTGATCAAAACAGGATCCGAGGAGAGGAATGCCATACTCTTAGATCAAAGACTTTGAAAATTAAAAACTTGTCAACTCTTATTGGCATATTGCTTATTAGAGGGACCATAGGCTATCATTTTCTCTCTTTTCTTTTTTTTTCAGGTGGATACCGAGGTACCCCTAATTCTACTGCCGGACACTTGTCCATTTTTTCTGTGAGGTTGTCGAGCACTTGCTCCTTTTTATCTCCTTGAAATATTCATATTTTTGCATAGCCCATGCCTCTAACGCAATAATACTTCGGAAGAGTGAATCTTTCTGAATAAAAGTCTTGATCTTAGGAGAATGATAAATCTCTCAACAAGGGTCTATCTCATTTTGAACAAACTCAATACAGAGCAGATATCTTTTATAATTATCATAATTAATATTTTCAGGTTTAGCAGGCATATAAAACACTGAGGATGGTAGCTATAATTTTTGAAGATCTTAAGACAAATTCTCCAAGCAACAACGATATCAAGAATGAGGTACTCATACTCGACAGTCCACAGTGACATAAGTAACACAGGGTTTTTAAATAATTTTTAATAATTACAGGTTTTCAGGAAATGTCACAGTGTGAGATTGATTATGATTAGAAACATTTTAATCTTGTTAATTTATCATGTCGGAGACAATATTCTGCACGAACCAAGATATATGTGTATGTGTATGTGTAAAGCGTGCGGAATATGTACCTGAATCGTGGAGTGGTGTAGTCGAAGTGCGTTTGGCATGTCGGGGGATCTCCCCCATACTTGTTTTCTGCATACTTGCATAAAAATAAAGTAGGGACACACAAGACATAATAATAATCTTTATTAATCTTGAAGTATTTATTACAACTGAATAATAATGAACTGAAGCTAATAATAGATCTAAGCCGAATCTAAAGATGAATAACTAAGATACACTGCCTCAAGATCTCATCTAGATAACTTAGCGGCGCTCTAACTCCCTAATCTTCTTATTAGCACTAGCAAGATCACGCTTAAGACCTAGTATAACGGTGTTCTGGTTAGAGAGCTGCCTATTGATGGAGTTAACCGAGGACTAGAGCTCTATGATGACCTTGTCTAGCCTATCAACGTCCTCATCTACATCTGCTATAGTATTGCGGCGCCTAGGAGGTGTCTCGAGAGCGTTGAGGGCGTGCTTCGAGGCTTCCTTTGGAGGGATGAAGTGAACTTTGGCTGCTCTAACCCCCTCGAAGTAAGGCCTCTCCTCCTCCGTAATGTAGCGGATGCTGCTGATCTCGCCGCTCCAGTTGGTTTTGACTCCGACGACCCGCTCATTGGGCCTGGGTGGCAGGATCCTCGTGCCGGCTGGCACCTTGAGGGTGGCCTCCTTCTTGGCTGACGGCCCCTTGAGAAGTAGGGGCTGTGACGGTGCGGTGAGAACTGGTTTGGCATAGTAGGATTGGGTGGAGCTGCGCTGGTGTGATGGCATGGCTGCTAGCTGTCGCTCTGTGTTGGCTGGGATGAGAGCGTAGTCGTCGTGGTCTTCCTTGGGCTTCTTGTTGAGGTCGTAGGGGACGACCTCCCAATCGTCGTGGAACTCGTTGGCCATTGGAGCAGTGAGGGACTAAGCAAGCTCTAATTGAGGAAGGAGAGAAGGTTTGAATGAATTAGTGTTGAAAGCTGACGTCAAGGGTCTGTTTATATAGGGGTCAAAAAGTGCCTCTAGGGTTTGCTCGGGTTACTCCCGCCGCCATGCGTGCGTAACAAACCATCCGTGTGATTATTGGGATTACCATAGATGAGTTTATCGCGACGGAGGAGACCGGGGCCAAGGGGAGACAGGGGCTCGGCGCCCGCCCTCATCATCAGGGTGCCCACCCTGTGCCTGGCTCCTCTGTGGGCCCGCCTCCTCGAGCATGCTTCTAGATGCAATTTTCATTCCCAAAAATATATACGTGGTCCAAAAACGTCAGATTAAAAAGGTCGGGCTCTAATTCTCCATGGGAAGGTAAAAATGGATCACGTCTATTTCTTCTAATTCTTTATTGGGCTCTAAAAATAATTTAAGACGTTGATCATTTACCTTGAATAACGTACCTTCGTTATTTTGAAGTGTGATAGCTCCGTGAGATGATGAATTGATTACCTTGAATGGTCCTTCCCATTTACTCTAGAGTTTTCCATGCCACCTTTTAACTCTCTCCTTGTAGATCTTCGAATTGTGATATGCTTTCTCTCGCCATCCTTCCAATTCTTATAGTTGCATTCTTCTATGATCTCCAGCGACATCTAGGTCCATATTCCATCTCCTTATGGCCCAGTGTGCTTTGAATTCTAGTTCAACAGGTAGGTGGCAAGTCTTCCCGTACACCAATTGGTATGGGGACATTCCAATTGGGGTCTTGTATGCTGTCCGGTATGCCCAGAGTGCATCAGGTAACTTGTCCTTCCATGCCATTCCCATCTCATTGACTATTTTCTGAAGAATATTCTTGATTTGCTTGTTGGAAGTCTCTGCTTGGCCACTTGTCTGAGGATGGTAGGGGGTAGCGACGTTGTGACGGATTCCATGTTTTGATAGATAGTGCTTGAAGCGTTTGTCGATGAAGTGTGCTCCTCCATCACTTATCACTACTCTGGGGACTCCAAATCTTGGAAATATATCTTCTTCAAACATCCTCTTTGAACTGATGTTGTCGGCGTGCTTGCAAAGTAGTGCCTCTACCCACTTGGAGACATAGTCAACTGCCACCAAGATGAACTCACACTTCTTTGATGGGGGAAATGGACCCATGTAGTCTATTCCCCAGACATCAAAGAGCTCAATCTGAAGGTTGTTGGTGAGTGGCATGGCATCTCTTGTGTTTATGTTTCCATGCCTTTGACATGGCCCACATCTTCTGATATATTGCTTCGTGTCTTCATACATTGTAGGCTAGTAGAATCCACACTGCCAGATCTTTGAATGTGTACGGAATGCTCCATAATGACCTCCGTATGGTGATGAATGACATGTGTCGATGATCTTCCATCCTTCCTCGGTGGTCACACATCTCCTGAGTAAGCCATCAGAACATACTCGGAAGAGATATGGCTCATCCCATATATGTGAACGACTTTCTTGAATAAGCTTCTTCTTGTTCGCTCCTGGTGGTACATACCCTGAAACCATAAAATTAACAATATCTGCATACCAGGGGTTAGACCTATTAATCCCGTAGAGTATGTCGTCTCGGAGTGAATCATTGATGGGGGTTTCTTGTGGATTCTTAAAAAGCATTCTAGATAAGTGATCAGCAACAAAATTTTCTACTCCCTTTTTATCTTTTATTAAGTAATAAGATCCATCTAATCAGGCGAGGTTTAGCAACTTTTTTAGTGAGCAGATATTTTAGTGCAGCATGATCAGTGTAAACAATTATTTTAGCTCCAACTAAATAAGATCTAAATTTATCAATGGCAAAGACAACGGCCAGAAGCTCTTTTTCAGTGGTTGCATAATTAAGTTGAGCTCCTGTTAAAGTTTTACTGGCATAAGCAATTGCATGATGCTTCTTATTTTTAGTTTTTCCCAAAATTGCCCCCACAGCATAATCACTAGCATCACACATAATTTTAAAAGGCAACTATTGACACTAGCTAACACCACGTGAAAACTAGGTTGTCATCCCCAGCATGGTGCCACAGTGTACAAAGGTATTTATAAATGTAAAGGCTCTCTAGAAAATAATCTATTCTATCCGCAAGCGCACAGATAAAACACCTCATTGTAGCATTTCACCAGGATAAGTATTCCAGGTATCGTTATTTATAATTTTGCTTAAGAGAACAAGGGGTGATATTAAGATGAAGACTAAATCTATCAAGGCATAGACTAGAGATAAACTTGCAAGAACATGATTACTAGTGAGAAACTCGTCACACAGTTATGTCTAAACTTGAGAGAGAACTTTAAATTTTAAAAATTAGGCAGAGCAACTATTCATCAAATCCATGCTAGAGTTTTATTATTAAGATTCAGATTAGCATAGTCACTTTATTTATTTATTAAACACACTAAGCAAAACATATATATATATATATAAGCACAAATTCTTTATTTGGTTTTCCATAGTTATGTATATTTATATTTTAATATAGTATAAGTATAAAGATAGATAGAAATACTTAGCGGGATAAATGGGGGTGCTCTCCCCCAAGCTGAATTTTGACGTAATTTCTTCTGATGTAGCTAGCAGGTGGCAGAGGTGTATTTAAAAGTCGGCAGCACCCTGACAGCGATTAGGATGTCCTCCGTCTGCTAGTCTTCTTGATTCTTAAATTCTGTGGAGCTCAAATAGACAACAAAGCTTTGTGGAACTAATTAAGTGTTAGGATAAATATCTAGCCTTTATCATGTTGAGACTCCTTAATAAATATTACTCCCTATATTTATATTTTCATTTTATAAAGCAGAAAAGAGATATTTATTTTATTTTTATGCCACCACAGTGAGTGTACTTATGGGTTTTATGCCACTCGTATACTCACATGGAGCTTACTATTTTTTAACATTTTTATTTTCTTTTTAGGATAATATGAACATGATTAACTAAGTAAACTATTTTAAATAATTGAAAGGGAAAGCATAACTACCAAGTTACCTCTTGGCAAGGCGTTCGTTGTTTTTAAGTCTTCCGAACGGGACTCTCCGTTTTCTCAATTGTCCTGGGATTCGTTGGGTGGCGGAGTCGGTACTTCCGGCGGCGCCTCCTCTTCATGTATGGTTATCTTCTCTTTCCACACCTGACTCGGTGCTACGGTCTCCTTTGGATAATTTTGTTTAAACTGTATGTCTTCTAACCTTACAACTTCTCCTTCGTAGTCTGCCCATCCGTCCTTGATGATTTGCCTCCTCTGCTTGCGGTTGCGTCATTTCCTGACCTGCTTAGAGTCTTCAACAATATAGTTAAGGTCAGTAAAATAACGGCGTACCTTCTCTCAGAGGAAGTGCATATGGACTTCTCCAGTTCCAATGTAGATGATTGCTTTAACAGTGCTGAGGAACGGTCTTCCAAGGATGATGGGTGGATCGTATTCGTCTTCTCCCATGTCTATAACCTGAAAGTCTGTGTAGACAAATGATCGTCTATTTTGACAGGGACATCAGTTACTATTCCTTTAACCTCTCGAAATGTCTGATCTGCAATCTGGAGCTGAATGTATGTTGGTTTTAGGGGCATGGTTCCGAACAAGGGCCGAAGGTGACTACGGCCATTATGTTGATGCCCGATCCGGTGTCGCAAGTTGTCTTGTAGAAGTTGTATCCATTTATAGAGCAATAGATGCTTGGCATTCCAAGGTCGTCCTTCTTGGTCAAAAATGGTGACTTAAGTTGATGATCTTGGTCTCCTTGAACTGCAGTGACCATCTTAGCTGACTCAGTCCACACTTGCTTGTTCCTGTTCCTCCTGTTGGTCCTCTTCCTTGATTCGCGTCTGGATTGATCTGGGATTTGTGTAGTCTTGTTCTTGAAGGAAAACGTCTCCTTCTTTCCTTTGATGTAGAAACTGATCTTGGCAGCACTAGCGTAGATGACAGCTCCCGATGTGTTTAAGAATGGCCTCCCTAAGATGATAGGTGCTCTCTCATCATTACCGGTTTCTATACCACGAAGTCTGCTGGGGCATATAAGGTACCAACGCGGACACAAAGGTTCTTCAATATTCCTTTTAGAAAACTTAACGTCTGATTTGCAAATTGCAAACACATGGTTGTCTCTAATAATGGATATGTAAAGAATTTTTCATAGAGTACCCTGGGTATAATGTTGACGCTGGAGCCAAAGTCGCAGAGTGCTTCGGGGACGTCCACCATGCCGATGGAGATCGGGATGACGGGACGTCCTGGATCGCCTCTCTTGACTGGCAGAAGGTCAGTAGTAACTTCAGTGATGGCGTTACTCCAATTACCTGCATCAAACATGTCTACAAGATTTGCAGATTCTAATCCTTCCTGTTGTGATGGTATACCAGGGTTAGTAGTAGGAACAACAGCAGCTATTTGATTTAACGGAGATTCAATCATTTTATTAAAGCTAATTTGATTCTTGATGGCAGTAGAGAAATTATCCATTATGTTATTTATATTTTCTAGCATTTTATCATTAGATGCCAATTTCTTAGATAGGTTATCCATTAGCTTTCCTTGATTAGACACTAACTCTCTCAGAGGTGGAAAACTATTATTATTATTGTAAGAATTGTTACCTTGATAATTACCTCAGTAGTCCAACCTTGATTTTGTTGAGGATGGTTGTAGTAGTAGTTGTTATTGTTGATGTACTTCACATCCTCAAGCATCTCAGGGCCGTGATTGCCTGAGTGTCGAGTATCTCCACATTCCTCACAAGTCATGTGAGAGTCGTAGATGTGCATAACTTCTTTATTGTCTCTAGCTCTATCATCGAGCTTTTTCATGAGCAGGTCTAGCTTTGCAGACAGCATGTCTACCTCCTTGAGCTGATGCATACCTCCACCTTTCTTGCGTGTCTGGGTCCTCTCTTCATTCCAGCCTTGGTTGGACGCAATCTTCTCCACAAGAGCTGTGGCTTGTGGTATGGTAAGTGATAGGAATGCTCCTCCAGCTGCAGCATCCATGGTTTCTTGGGCACTGTTGCCGAGCCCATGATAAAATGTCTGCATTAGTAGCCAACTCTCCATTCCATGATGGGGACATTCTAGGATGTAGTCTTGGAAGCGCTCCCATACTTCTGGAACAGATTCATCATGTCGTTGCTGAAAACCTGTAATTTTCCCACGGAGAGCATTGGTCTTGCCCATGGAAAAGAACTTAGCTAGAAAATTTGTGGAGCAGAGTGCCGACGTAGTATTCTTCTCCTTTGTAGCGTAAAACCACTGCTTCGCTCTTCCTAACAGTGAGAATGGGAAGAGGCGAAGTAGTATAGCATCTCTGGAGACTCCTGATATGGTCAATGTGCTGCATATCTCTAGGAAGTGTTGGAGATGAGCACTAGCATCCTCGTGTGCCTTCCCACAGAACTGGTTGGATTGCACCATGTTGATAAGTCTAGGCTTGAGCTCAAAGTTGCCATCGATCTCTACAGCAGGTCCAGTGCGGATGTTGTCCGTAGTGGGAGCTGAGAACTCACGGATTGATTTATTCGCCATGGCTTCGAACTCCGAAGACAAGTTCCGGTGATCTTCTTGATTGGATGAAGCTTCTTGCTGAAGTGTTGATGATCTCTTCTTGAGCTTGGCTCTAGTTTTTCTGAATAACGCTTTGGGATTGTCACAAAAATTTCTTGGAAGATGTCTTCTATTCATACATTCCTCTGCATAAGATAAAATAGAAAAATATCGCGGTAAAACTATATGAGAGAATTGATAAGCTCAATCAGATTAGTGATGTGAATGATAACTCAAAATCCTATATCCATTCCTGATTAGTAATCAACCTTCCCCGGCAATGGCGCCAAAAATGCTTGTTGGGTATTCTTAACATCATTACCAAAAGTAGACTTAGTTTTCTAATTCTGATAATGGTGCCAAAAATGCCAAACCTATCCCTCATACTACTTAAGCCAAGTTGTCATCCCCAGCATGACATGAGAGACGCGGTATTGAAATATGCAATTTCTCTTCTAAATAAATAATGAATGGGATCTGCAAGTGCACAGATTAATACCGATGTAGCATTTTAACCGGGAAGTATTCCAGGTATCGTTATTTATATTTTACCACTGGGAAGGGATTAGCAATCATCAATATTGATTATAGAATGGAATATGAGATTGAGTATTTATCATTGCATGTATAATTGAGAACATTTATCTAACTCTTTCATACAGGGGTAAGTGTCACATAAAAGATATATGAAGTAATGAATAGTGACAAAGATAATTAGTCTGATCAGCATAACTTAGCCACATAATAAATATGATAAGCACCTCAATTAGATATTCTAGAAAGTCATTAGCATGGAATTAGAACAAACTACAAGAATATTTCCTAAGTTATTCTCAACTATATAGTCTAGCATTATCATAGTTAGTGCAAGCATACTTAGCAATCATTGCAAGACAAGACTACGCCCATGCATAGTGATATTAGCAAGGAATATGAGAAACATAGCAATCACTTCCATGTAATAATGTTGCTTTGCCAGCGCAATACACGAGAGGGGGACTATATAAGAATAAATGAAGCTGTCACTATCACGAACTACCCCACGATCTGGCATATTGGGTACAATCGCAGATAAATACGGTATAAGCACCACGCCTACACAATATCTATCATTTACCCATGGATCCGATGGATAAACTCTATATGATCCTAAACATGTATATAGATCCAATCTAACTAAGCCAAGTACATAACTATGATAAACTAAGAACAATATAATTTTGAATATAAACAAGTAGAGCAAAGTCATAAGCAATATATTGAAGTAGAACAAAGTCATATTCATAATATTGAAGAACAAAGATGATTAGAAGAACAATTAGAGAATTACCAAGAATCCTCTTGACAGATCCGGAAACCAATCGAAGATTGACTCCTTCTAGTTCTAATCCTATGTAGCTATGCTAATCTAGATGTCTAATTGATGTGGTGGCTCTAGGCTTGATCAGAGGCTTCTTCTCCCTTGAGGAATAATGAATTAGGGTTGAGAGGCTCTCTCCTCCAGGGGCCAGGTGGTCTGGTTTTATATTCCCTTCAAGTGAATATGGGCCGTTGGATCAAACTGACATTGATTGAACGGTTATCCTTGATCCTTTAGGTCAATGGAGATTGATCCCGAAAGAGAGTCCTGTTTGGACTCCAGGAGGGGGCGGGCACCCAGGTCAACTGGGTGGGCACCCAGGGCCTGGCTCCGTTCGGCCTCCGCTTCCTTCCCATGGCTTCTCGAGTCTTCTAGATGTAAGATAATTGCGCGGCACGTTAGTATCTCTATGTAATCCCGACGTGTGGGCCTTTCTTCCGTATTTCCTGATAACCCCCTGCAGAAATAGACAAACACCAAAACTCATGGAATTCTGTCAGATAAAACCCTAAGTCTGGATGTTGATTTCATTTGGATCCTTTTCTTTCTTTATTTGATAATTAAATTTGATACTTAAGGACCGTCAACAATGTTGATCCCCACAACAAGATTATAGAGAGCATTAAGTCTGGATGTTGATTTCATTTGGATCCTTTTCTTTGTTTATTTGATAATTAAATTTGATACTTAAGGACCGTCAACAATGTTGATCCCCACAACAAGATTATAGAGAGCATCAAATAGATCAGAATCATAAGCACAGCGTATAGTTATAGGAGGTGTGTCCAAATGAATCACATCAGAGGAAAGCTCTGACTCCTCCAACCATTCGCTACTCATGACTGAGATAAGCTCTCTCAATTGATGTTCACTTGGCAAACAAATGCTAAAATGGTCGTTTTGTGGTCTGTCTATAGAATGGTAGTTTGAAATGTTTCCAAAAACGGCAAAAAGATCATATTCTATATCCAACATGAAATCAAGTGGTGGAATTTCTTCCTTTTGTGGCTCAGAACTTGGGATAGCTAAAGTAGATGGAGAATTTGGCAGAGTGTCTACTTCGGCTTCATGGGTTTCATCATGAAGGGTATTATCCATCTCAGCTTCTACGATTCTATCTAGGATTGCTCTAGCGTCATCAGTAGGGATGCGAAAGAAAGAACCTCTTGACATTGTATGTAGCATTTGTTTATGATCTTTCTGAAGACCTCGAAAAAAGTGAAATAAAAGAACAGGGTCTTCAAGATTAAGTCTTGGACCAGATTCTAAAAGATCAGAAAAACGTTTCCAGGATTTTCCCAAAGTTTCATTATCATTTTGTTTAAAAGATAGGACTTCGAGTCTAAGGTCGTCGATACGGTCGAGGGAATAAAAATCTAGACAAAAGTTGGCTCATAAGACTCCCCATTCACCTCGTTGTTGACTTACCTTCCGACTATACCATTGTCTAGCTTCTCCCCTTAAAGAAAAAGGAAAAATCTTCCAACATAAAGCTTTATTAGAAATGCCTTCATTGCGAAGACAATCACATGTTTGCTCAAAATCCCTAATATGAAGGTAAGGGTTTTCGTCTTCCTTTCCTGAAAAAGATAGGTTTTGAATCATGGCAATCAACCTGGAACTTAACCTATAATGGGATGTTTGGATAGGCTGTGATGACTCCCATGGTAAAAGGACTGTTTCTGAAGGTATTGCAAATTGATAGATCGATTTAGAATCTTGGTTTTCCATAAGGTAAGAGTAAGGAAAATAAAGAATATAAAAAGATAAGAAAAGATAAATGTATGAATACAAGCTAGTAGTAAGACTCAAGGTTATCTCAGCAAACCGTCCTTCTCCCCGGCAACGGCGCCAAAAATGCTTGTTGATAATTGGTAAAGCAATCAGGAATTAATCCGCAAGCGCACGGATATCGGTGAGCACTTCACCCGGGATGTTTTCCAGAGTATCGTATTTATATTTTTACCACTAGGAGAAAGCGTGCATCTGACTAACCAGGTCTATTACTACTAACCTTTAGGCTACAACCACTATGACTCGATGTGAGTGATGTATAGAGAAGACTTCAACTGCACCCTCGTTCTAACCTTGGTAAGGATGATCTACTGTTCTGTTGGGGAGGCTCACGGAATCTTGACACCACAGAGGATGTTCGACCCGCACCTATAAACCCTATCGATCCTGCTAACGGGATTATGGGCTACAAAGGTAACTCGAAAATGTCACGTTCCTCGCTACTACCACGGTCCGGCTAGACAGGTGATATCTATGAGTATCCAAGCCCAAACACCACGTTTACGCTAGAGATGATTACTCTAAACTCTACGCGAAGAGATCAAAGAAAACTCATAAACCAAAGAACAATAAAACAAAGAACTTACTAGAATTTAGAAGTCGAAATACTGAAGAATCCTAGGAGCAAGCCTCGGGTTAGGAGACTTGATCCCGCAGGTACAACCTCAGTGTAGACACTGACAGGCTGGGCTTCCTCCGATCTACAGCTCCACTCTATCACTCTCATTCTAGTACAACTAATTCTACTCGCACATTGGATGCTAAGCCCTATGAGGTTGGAACCCTAAAGGAACCTCTCTCTCTGAATCCTCTCTAGAAAATATGCTAATGAATAATGGGGATTGATTTCTCCAGGGGCCAGGGGCCTTGCTTATATAGTCCTCTCAAATGAATCTGGGCCGTCCGATCAAACCGACTTTGATTGAACGGTTCTGCTTGATCCTCAAAGGCGGTGGAGCATAATCCGTGTGATGCACCCTGATTGGCCACCATAGGTGGGTGGGCGCCCAGGGGGCTGGGCCCGCTCGGCCTCCCACTCATTCGTGTGGCTTCTGGAACCTTCTAGACCGAGGAAAATTGGCGCACAAGTTAATATCTCTATGTAAACCCGATGTGTGGACATTTCTTTCATATTTTCTGATAACCCCCTGCAGAAATAGATAAACAGCAAAACTCGTGGAATTCTATCAGATCAAACCCTAATTCTAGGTGTTGCTTGTATATTAGTCCTTTTCCTTACTTATTTCATGATTAAAATTGATACTTAAGAACCGTCAACACTTAGTATCCTAGAAGTCCTTGAAGTTGCTATACTTATTTGGTTCTCCGCCTTGACGGGGATCACGACCACCCCGATTCTACTGCACCATAGTACGCATGGCCTCATTCAGCATCCGTTGACCCTCAACAAGAGTTGCCAAAAGTTCCGCAGGCGTAGGCGGGGGAGGAGGTGGCGGTGGCGGCACTTCATTATTGCTGGAACGGATATTGCGAGCCATATGCACAAGGCATACCAAGTAATCATTTAGGATGACAAAATAATTGTCAATGAAACTCAATTGATGCCATACATAATTTACTGAAAATAAATCCATATAATACAAGGTATAATAATTCATTCTCACAATAAACATCATCCACGTTACTAGTTAACGCTTGCATACTGGTTAACGCTTGCAATTGTTCATGACCACAATATTTCATAGGGGTGAAAGACGCACTGAAAATTATTTAAGCTCAACATAGACATGGAGCATCACAAATGAGTGCAAACGGTTACACATGGCCATTGTCACAGCTTAAGTCCTACGTAGAGGACATCACAGCTAAACACATATAGAGTTCCAACTAGATTTCAGATTACATGTCCAGTACATAAAAGTACATAAAAGAAATAGGAGCTAGTACATAAATGTGAACATCATAGCTAGTCTACAGGTCTTCCTCAGATTCTTCATTAGAGACCATGCCATCATCCTGATCATCTTCGCTAGGATCCTCTTCATGATCAGCTAGAACAGGTTATGGAATAGAATTTATCATATTATTTAGGAGATGCACATCTAGCTGCAGCTCATCAATTTGGTGGATTAGCTCTTGCTCTCTAAGCTCAGCTTAGAACAAAGCCCTAGCTCTAGCAGCCTCTCTATTTTCAGCCAAGTGCATAGCCTCATCTCACTCTTTAGTCATTTGCATCATGCGTGCTTGCGCATCATTGCGCTCTCTAACTGCATTTTCAACTTGATTGTGGTGGCCTTGCAAGGCTGTGTGGTAGTTTTGCATTTCAGCATGTGCATCACTAAAAGCTTTACGGTGCTTGCGCACACGCTTACTCAGCTTGTGCTGCCCAACATGGGCTTGCTGAAGCGCTAGCATAGCCTCTACATAGGTATCTTGGCGCACATAGTACAGCTTAAGCACTGCCAACATGGCACTCATGGCAGGGCTAGAGCTGTACCCCAGCATGGCTTCTCTCATTTCTAAAGGCTCAATTCCTATCTGTGACACAAAGGTATCTGTTGGGTTTACTCTAGGAAAGGTTCCTACTGGGCCATGGACAAGTTCATCACCAAAGTCTTGGCAAATCTCCAACAATACCTCCAGAGCTGCTACTTGGTCGCCTTCCCAAGGGGTTTGCCCGTTAGACTCCACTATCCATCCTACCCACTGTGGGTTAGTTGGACAAGTAGGAACTGTGATTTGAACATCCACCCAAGGCAAAGATCCTGCATTCTCTGTCTCCTTCCAGGTGTACTTGGGTGGTTTTTCATATCCTACAGAGCTTAGCACCCTCCACAATAAGGTAGGAGTGCCAAACATGTCTAGAAAAGTTTCACTCTCATGTGGGGCTGCCATCTGTAGTAAAAGATCACAATTTGAGTAAGGGAGAATTACTTATAAGAGAAGATAATTAATAACACTTTCAGAAATATAAGAATAGAATAATGCATAAGGAAATGCATGAATGATTCATGGTGCATGCACGGTCCGTACATCCTCACAACTCCTAGAAAGAGAATAATTCTAGCGGTCTAGACGGTGGCATACATACGTGCTTTCTTTATACGAAACTAGTCGGTCAACACGTTTCGCTGTTAGCATACCTGCAGAAAATTCATTTCAGGCCAACCCCATAATAATATATGTGCAAAAATAAAAGTCTGATCTCTAAATTCAAAACTATGTACTCCAATATATATTCCCTAACATATATCGCAGCACACTATCCATGTGAAGCACGCCCATATATACACCAAACATGTATGCACGGTCGTACCGACTACCCATAATTAAGTACCTTCATATAAACATGTGTGTAACATGCAAATATTCCAGTAACCACAGCTAACACTCCCCTAGACCAATGGTTGGACGGTCATGCTCTCACAACTCTTACTTACCATGGCGTAGAGGTATAAAGACCCATACATTACCACTCAAGCAAGTGGCATCCATACAATTTTACGCCGTATAGACGACGAAACAAAAATATTGCTTACCATGGCGTAGAGGTGCATGATTCATTCATTACCACTTAAGTAAGTGGCATCCATACTATTGCACGCCGTATGGACGACGAAAGGAAAACCCCCAATTAGTATTGCACGCCGTATGGACGACGAAAGGAAAAAACCCCCAATTAGTATTACTTATAGCCACCTAAAAGTCCTTAATTGGGCGTAAACGGTATGACCACTGGCATTACGTATTTGCTTAAACTTTTATAAAACAGCCCTAGGTGTAGTCTAATTATCAAACAATTTGGGAAAACAAAATCATTACATCCATGATGGTTAAACGCTTAACCTTGCTCCGATGCCAGCTGTAATAGAACCGTCCAATTTATAAGAATTCAAGTAATTTAGCGACCACCAGAGTGGTCAAGCCAACGGACTTGAACCCATAAAAACACGGTAGTCTGAGGAAACCTCAAAAGATCTTGATTCATCTAACATAAAACCAAGACCGTACATGATCAAGCATCTCCATCACAGATTACATACATTCAGGATAAATCATATTTTACAACCATCGGAGTCCAAGCGAAATTTATTACAACATAAGTTTAGTATCGGAAGCAAAGTAGTTTTGAAACATCACACACACATAGTTTGTTACATGCTAGTTTGTGATCAAGCCAACAAAAGCACAAGTGGAGATACTAGAGATGATCTTGCCTGAGATCTACTCATCATCCGCAGCCGAATGGTGACACTTAGCACAGTAGCCATGGTATACGATATCATCTGCAACAAGGGTAAATAAAACGCTGAGTATGAGAATGTACTCAGCTAGACTTACCCGTCATAAACCAGAAATAAAGTGACGCCAATGATTATGCAAGGCTCATGTATGTGGACTGGTTTGACTCACATTTTGCATAAAAGCTTAATTTGAAGTTAAACTTATACCTTCTTATTAGCAACAAGTTAATTACTTAAACCAACTATCAACTAGATTAGCACATGTTCTAAGCAAACACTTGGTCATTAAGCATCACAATAATAACCATATCCAGCTTATCACATAGCCATCATTATCATCATCATAACCATTAAGTTCATTTAGTGTGCTCTACATTGTCGCTGCTCAAGTTAAGTTCTCACTATCCGGGAGAGACGGTGATTCAAATCGATTCCTATTCAGCTGGAGGGGTATTCCTAGCACTCACCCATACATACTTTGCAAGAGTAGCCTTAGGTCACCTTTAGCACAACTCAGGACTAAGTCGCGGGTCCGATCAGCGCTGCACCCCCAGGGATGACAATCTGCCAGGGTCAGGACTCTAACCTGACACCTCGGTCTTACGCCATTGACACCCCGCACATACTTGCTACCAACCAGGGTGCGCACTCAAACAGAACGGGGTGCCCGGCCTGAGTTGACACATTGGCTTCACGGTCGGAATGACTTATCTGGACAACTAAGTGTCAAGCATGCGTTCAACATGATAAAAGGACGTACAACGTATCGGTCCTTAAACGACACAGACGGGGATAGATTCGCACCCAAGACCTCCATGCCTTGTTCCTTCACTATCATCATCCCCCCCGGTCTCCATTCATCATTAGCACATGGTAGCATCCACGATAGCAACATATAGCCCACCGTGATCAGATATCCACCTATCTCTCACAGGTGACAGGAAATCACCCGGCTTCTACCGAACTAAGCATGGCTAAGCAGAACTTCGATACTGGACCAACTCAAGGTGAGTAACATGGTAGACATGGTGGTCATTATGCAGCAAGGGTGTCATATCAATGCCTAACACTTAATGCATCAATATATAACCATAGTTATTCGACTCTTGAGCATGATAACAAAAATATTATGAGTCTTATAATGCTCCGGGGCTTGCCTTCAATGTACGTAGTTTGGTGGTGGTTAGGGCACTCCGGAAAGTCCACCTCCTCAGATCCTCCTTCATGAGGTGGATCCCTCTGCTGCTCCTCCAGCTCGGGTGGGGCAAACTCCAACACCGTCACACCATGGGGTGCACCTAGGTATGCATGGCAAGGTAATAAACATAGAGAATGCACATAGAATACACTATGTCATGATGAGGACCTAAAGAAACATATAACAAAGTGCAAAAATGACCAAAATCTTTTATGATTAAGTAACTAATAGCTTATCGAGTAGGTGCATATCTCTTCTCCAGTAGAGAAGCTAACTACACAAGCTATTCAACTTAAACTACCCTACTTCAGCACTCAACCTGTTGGACAGGCTGGGCAGTCACAAGTTTTAGCTATAACTAGGTCATCTGTTAGTCAAATTAAGTAAGTGAGCACTTTCTGGAAAGCTTACCAAATTGTCTACAAGTCACTTTTAGACATCACAAGGTGATTCCTAACAGAAACAGGTCAAAACAGACGAAGTCTCCAGTCTGCTCTGGAAATTCCAGAGAACAAGCACTTCACAACAGTAACTTGTAACAGCCATAACTTCTAAACTATTCAGTCACAAGCTATGAAATTTGGACACAAGGTAGATGGGTACGTTACCTATAAGTTTGTTATAAACAAGTTTTCCAGTAAACTTCATCTTCAAGTAGTTCTCAGGTAAATTCTATGAGCTACACAGAATTTGCTCTAAACAAGGCAAAAATAGCAACATAATATTTTACCACATATTGAGAAAGTACCATTGATCCAAACCAAAGGCACCAGTAGCTAGAACATGTCTAAGAAACATTATAAAACATCATGGCAAAACCAAAACTCATTGTTAATAGCCCCTTTTCTATTTGTGGATTAATAAAGATGAATTAATGAGCCTATAGCATCATTGCTCCAAAAATTCCAAAAAACTTACAGCACGCTATTCATGCTTCAATAAGGTTAGTATACAATTTTCATACCCATTGGACAGGTAGATCATAGTGTACAAAAATAACAAGCTACCAAAAGCATTTAAGGCATAAATGAGAAACCCTAACAAAAAGTGTCAAACAACAGATTTCATATTTTTCCTAGCTGTAGCCTCACATGAATACACTATCCAGCGAGTTTCATCTCAATAGGAGTTATAATCTATTTATTAAAAATACCACAACAAACTCCTATTTAAACAAGGGATAATTATAACTTCATCATACAGTTACCAAAAATCATACAAAATTTACCAGAGTCTACTTATAGCATTACTGACATCCTCCTAAATTTTCATGGTCATAGGACTTACATATTTTAAGATACAATTATCCTCTTTTTATTAGGGAATAAAAGGGATAAATCATAACTAAATATTTCTGCACAAACATGGCATGTTTCATATTTTTATTAAAAACTAGACTAACTCGAGAGCATGTCAAAATTGGAACCACTCAATTTGGATCTGCCTAGCTCAAGTTATGAATTTTCCAAAACAGCACTAAAATCTGCCAAAACAAAAATAGAGAGAGAGACAGAGGCTGACAGAGGGGTCCCACGCGTCAGTGACTCTACAGTGAGGGCTGAGGCTTCCCCACCGGAGAACTCGATGACGGAGATGTCTCCGTGGCAACCAAGGGCACCATCGTGCTCTCCTCTCTCTTCCGCGTCGATTGAGGTAAGTTTCCCTAGCTCTATTGCACTGAAGGTGCCATGCCGCCGAGAATGGCGGTGCGGTGGTGCTGCGTAGCAGTACGCTGGCGAGCTAGGGCCACAGCGACCCAGTAGAGATTCACGCTGAGCAACAGTGAAGCGAGAGGAAGCGATAGGAGAAAGAATCATGGCCGGAGGTGGACCAGAGAGCTCGGGCCACGTCGCCGGTGAGCTCGGGGTAACTCCGGCGAGGTGGATTCGCGGCGGAGTTAGCAATGCGGGCTCATCGATGCTCGGCTGCGGCAAAGGATGCGACAACGGGGTAGAGGATGTCTTGGAGAAGCTCTGGGCGGAGCAGCTTGGCTCAAGACGCGACGTAGAGCGCTGGCGATCTCGCCGAACCGCAGCGGAGTTCGCCGAGGACGAAGGCAGAGGGGAGAGACCGCGCTGGGGAGAGAATGAACGCCTGCTGCGGCTCGGGGTGCTGCGTGGCGTCAAGGAGGATGCGTCAGGGCTGACAGGTGGGGTCGCCGTCGATGTACGACCCACATCTGGCCAGACACACAGCGGCGCGCGGCGTCTCTGCTTAACTGAATCGCTGACTGAACCTTGCCATCGCCGTGACTGGAACCGAAACTTTGCCGACGTTTTACTCGTGATTTACTCAGTGGTTTTGGCTCAAATTTGTTCCATTGGACAGAGCTACGCGAGTACTACAACTTCGGTTTAAGAATCAAAGTTAACTCGGCCTGAATTTCAAACTACAAGGCTCCCAAGTACCCTACCTCGAAACTGTGTAAACTAGACTTAAGCAGAAATTGGCTAAGTGTAAAAACAACACTGATTTCTGACTTGTGGGCCACTTTTGAGCATGTTCCAAACATTTTCATGATAGCATCCCAAAATAACTTTTTTAGCTTATAAAAGTTGCTACAACTTTGATTTAGGGAACATAGACATGCAAGCTATCTAGCACTGGTTTCATAAAAGGTCTTTGAAAAGAGGTCTAGGAGGTCAAACTAGGTCAAACTAAGGTCACCATGACCTAGGGACATTTTTGGGTGAAACTTCCAACATGAACATTATTCCAAAAATATATTATAAGCTTAGTTAAAGTATTTTTGAGGACAATTGACACCCATTTGCATTATCCCTACTAGGGCATACACATATATAAGAATTCAAACAATTCTTTGCATAAAATTTCACATGTGAAAGGTCCAAATGGTTAGAGGGGGGGTGAATAGCTTATCTAAAATTTCTACAAACTTCAACTAGACAAGTTGGTTAGTAAAACAAAAGGCGAAGCTATTCTAGCACTAGCACAACTAAGCTATGCAAGCCACCTACAAAGTCTAGCAAGAAAGCTAAACACAAGTTACAACAAGAAAGCACAACTACAAACTTGCTACACTCCTAAACAAGAAGACTAAACTAAACAAGCTAAACAACTAGCAAGATAAACAAGTAAGTAAAGGAGTGGAGAGTGATTGTTATACCAATGTTGTAGAGTAGAGATATATCCAACCAAACACTCACAATCACAAGAGATTCCTCGGCAAGAGATGACACAAGATTTTTACCGAGGTTCACTTGCTTCACGGCACAGTCCTCGTTGTGGCGATACACCCACTTGATGGATCACGAGCTAATTGGCAATCCAAAGCCAAACCCTCAACGGGTGCCGCACATCCACTCACAAGATGGGGATCCTCCAAGCCACGAGCAATCCACTAGAGTAGCCAATTGCGATCTCCCGCGGGGAAGGCTCAAGAACCCCTCACAAATCACTTGGTGAGGCTCGAAACAATCTCCAATCATGAGCTCAACACCTCCCTTGCACCAAGACGTCTAGGGCGTCAGGAAACACCCAAGAGTAACAAGAAATCCACACTTGCAATCACAACCTAGTGCCACAAGGATGAAATCACAAATGCACAACACTATGGTTTCCCAAATCCTCTCACCAAAGAGCACCAAGCTATGGGGATGGAGAGGAGAGGGAAGAGATGCTCTTGAAGCTCTCAGATCTATCACTAGAGCTCAATCTCTCACTTGAATGGACCACAAAGCTTAGGGAGTGAGAGAGGAGGAGGGGAGAGCTTTCTCTACTCTTTGGAAGAGCCACCATAAGTCAGAAAATGTGTTCTATGCGAAGTGCCTGGTTAGAAACAAGGGAAACGAGTATTTATATTGTGCCACCGGAAGTTCTGATGCCTGGGACCGGAACTTCCGGTCCGACCAGATCTGACCGTTGGAGCCTCGATCCAAGCAGATCTGACCGTTGTGGCCAAGCAGATCTGACCGTTGTGAGACACTCGGACCCACCGGAAGTTCCACCGGAACTTCCTGTCAGAGACCGGAAGTGAATCCTGACACGTGAGGCCGTGCGCAAAGGCTCCTATGTGGACTTCCATTCATGGAACGGAACTTCCGGTTATGGACTGGAACTTCTGGTCATGGACCCGAACTTCCGGTCAGACAACGGAAGTGTTTTCTCAAACGCGAGCGCATCTCTCACAGTCCAACTGGAACTTCCTGTCAGGCTGACCGGAACTTCCGATCAAGCAACGGAAGTTCGACCGGAACTTCCGGTCCTGCATTCTCAGCACCATCTCAAACATTGTTAGGTTGCTAACTTTTAGCTCCGAACTCTGAATTCGCTGATCTTGGACGTTTTGGAAAGCTTACTCAGAGGACTATACAATCCATATGGATACTTGATCCAAGTCTCAATCCAAGAGCCATCCTAATGTTCGAAGAACACCGAAACACCTCTCTCTCTTTACCATGTTGATCAAAATCAACTTCAACACCTTCTCCTTTGCAAATGTGCCAACACCACCAAGTGTACACCACCAAGTGCATGTGTGTTACCATTTCACAAACATTTTTATAGGCTTTCTCATGAAACTCACCACGTCACTAAGCGCTAGGTATATGCAAATGAGACTCACACTTAGTGGCACTAGATAACCATTGCAATTAAAGATTTCCCCTCTTTATAGTACGACTATCTATCCTAAATCTGTCAATCACTTCTCTAATCATCTTAGACCAGCAAAAGCAAAATCCTATGCTTATACCTTTGCCTTGATCACTTTACTCCTTGTCCATCACCATGATCTCCACTTCATGCCTTCTCTCTTTATGACCATGTGTCCACCACTCATGTCACGTTGCTCCTTCTTCAAATGTGTTGCTATGCCTAACTCAAATCACTTGAACACAAAACATTAGCAACTTGGTGTCATTCATTACCAAAACCAAACTTGGGCTTTCAATCTCCCACTTTTTGGTAATTGATGACAACCATCACAAAGATATGAAATGAAATCATAATGAACTTGAATTGCTTGTCCAAAGCATTTTAATCATGAGACAAGGTTGGACAAACATTTCAATTTCGATTTTGGTAGTACTAGCTCCCCCTACATATGTGCTTCCATGAGTTTGGTTCAAGTTTGCACATATGCATGAATTGGAATTTTGGGAGATTTATTACCACCAAAATGATGCTAAGGTATATAGAATGGACCTTTGAAGCGTGATAACAATCGGAGTTGCCAATATACCATCCTTAGCACCAATGTAGCTAGACATACATCAAAAACTCAAGATACCTCATGAGATCACATTATATGTCTAGATACCAAATGAAAATAAAAACTCTATACTAGAATTCAAAGCATCATTCTTGTTTTATTTCTAGCAATCATCAATCAAACAAGAGTAGTTAATTTAAAATTGTAATGCAACACCTCATTATGCTAGTGCACATACAAATGCAACAAATGGTTCATGAGCTTGCTCCCCCTATTTGTGTGCTCAAGTTTTAATTTATCCCTTTCTATTTTCATTTTCAATAGTTTTCTCTCCCCCCTTAAGCACTTTTTCTCCCCCTCCCCCTTTGTCATCAATGACCACAAAGGTTCAAATTGTTAATGAGAATTAAGTCAATCGATGTGAGGGTCAAATTATGGTTCAATCTAGATCACTTGCCTAGAACATGTAATTCAGTTTGATCCAAGGACAAGCTTTTTCACACCTCATGAAGTATAAGGGTTATCTTGACCATGTTGAATTACACATCATAAGCTCATATTCTAGATTCAACACTAGGCTTGCAAGCTCACAAACATGTCATATGCTACCACTAGATCAATCAATCATAGAAACAATAGTGGTATCATACATACATCAAATCCTTTTGATTTTCATGAATGAGCCTATTGTCATGCAAACATGTCTATATGTTATAAACATGTCCTTAGCAAAGTATGAATGCTATGTCAACCAACTTTACCTTGCTTTGTTGGAGGTGAGGCATGTCATATATAAATGTAGGGGTGCACTCATCTCAAGTTGGAGAAGTCAAGTATGTTGAATTCATTTCTCAACTTGCAAAATCTCTTCTCATCCAGTGGCTTTGTGAAGATGTCGGCTAGTTGATTTTCAGTGCCAATGCTTTCAATGCTAATATCACCCTTTTGTTGATGGTCCCTTATGTCAATGTGCTTGGTTCTTGAATGTTGAACCGGATTTTGTGTCATCTTGATTGCACTCTCATTATCACATAGCAAAGGCACATTCTTGAATTTGATTCCAAAGTCATTCAAGGTAGCTTTCATCCAAAGCAATTGTGCACAACAACTACCGGCACTAATGTATTTGGCCTCGGCGGTTGATAGTGCAACACTATTTTGTTTCTTTGATGACCATGAAACTAGAGACCTTCCTAGCAATTGACAAGTGCCATTTGTGCTCATTCTTTCAATCTTGCATCCACCATAGTCAGAGTCCGAATATCCAATCAACTCAAAGTTAGACCCCTTAGGATACCATAATCCAACATCATGAGTGCCCTTTAGATACCTCAATATCCTCTTGGTTGCCTTCAAGTGACTCTCCCTTGGTGAAGCTTGATATCTTGCACACTTGCACACACTAAACATCACATCCGGCCTTGATGCGGTGACATAGAGCAAACTTCCAATCATGGACCGATATAGCTTTTGATCTACCATGTTGCCACTTGCGTCACTACCTAATTGATCATTTGTGCCCATAGGTGTGCTCATTGGTTTAGCTTCTTGCAACCCAAACTTCTTGATCATGTCCTTGATGTACTTGCCTTGACTTATAAAAGTGCCATCCTTCATTTGCTTGATTTGAAGACCAAGGAACTAACTAAGCTCTCCAATCATGGACATCTCAAACTCATTTGCCATCATTTTCCCAAACTCTTCACAAAAGTCTCGATTGGTTGATCCAAAGATGATATCATCAACATAGATTTGCAACACAAACAAGTCATTGCCTAGCTTCTTGGTGAAGAGGGTAGTGTCAACCTTTCCCATCTTGAACCCTTTAGAGAGAAGAAAATCTCTCAACCTCTCATACCATGCTCTAGGTGCTTGCTTCAAACCATACAATGCTTTCTTGAGCTTGTAAACATGGTTGGGTTTCTTGTCATCTTCAAAACCGGGAGGTTGTTCAACATAAACCAACTCATTTATATACCCATTGAGAAATGCACTCTTCACATCCATTTGATAGAGCTTGATGTTGTGGGCACAAGCATAGGCTAATAATATTCTAATTGTCTCCAATCTTGCAACCGGTGCATATGTTTCTCCAAATTCAAGACCTTCAACTTGAGTGTAGCCTTGTGCCACTAATCTTGCTTTGTTTCTCACAACTACACCATCTTGATCTTGCTTGTTTCTAAAGACCCACTTGGTACCAATCACATTGTAGTTCTTTGGCCTCTCAACAAGCTCCCACACTTGATTTCTTGTGAAGTTATTCAATTCTTCATGTATGGCATTTACCCAATCGGAATCTTTCAATGCATCTTCTATTCTCTTTGGTTCTTCGAATGAGACAAATGAATAATGCTCACAAAAGCATGCTAGCCTTGATCTTGTTTGCACACCACTTTGAATACCTCCAATGACTTGATCCAATGGATTATCCCTTGCTATGCTAGTAGGTTGGAGTATTGGTAGTTGATTGCTTCCACTAGCTTGATTTTGATCTTGATCATCATCATGAGAGCCACTAGTACTAGCTTGATTTGTATCAATTTGCACTTCTTGATTGATCATGTGAATGTCATTATCATCATCAACTTGCCTTGGCCTTATGTCACATACATCCATGTTCTTCATTGCATTTGCCAATTGATCTCCCCTCACATCATCAAGATTTTGAGCTTCATTTTGAGATCCCTCGGTTTCATCAGACTCAACATCATGGACTTCTTCCAATGTGCCACTTGCCAAGTTCCAAACTCTATATGCCTTACTTGTGGTGGAATAACCAAGTAAGAACCCTTCATCACATTTCTTCTCAAACATGCTCAATCTAGTGCCTTTCTTGAGAATGTAGCATTTACAACCAAACACTCTGAAGTATGCAATGTTGGGCTTTCTTCCATTCAATAGCTCATATGGTGTCTTCCCAAGCTTCCTATGGCAATAGAGACGGTTGCTACAATAGCAAGCCGTGTTGATAGCTTCACTCCAAAATGAATGGCTAACATTGTATTCACTAAGCATTGATCTAGCCATATCAATCAAGGTTCTATTCTTCCTTTCAACTACACCATTGGATTGAGGAGTGTATGTTGGAGAGAATTGATGTCCAATGCCAAGATCATCACACAATTCCTCAATTCTTGTGTTCTTAAATTCACTACCATTGTCACTTCTAATCTTCTTGATAGTGGTTTCAAACTCATTTTGCACCCTCTTGACAAAAGACTTGAATAGATCACAAACATCACTCTTGTCATAGAGGAAGAACACCCAAGTGTATCTAGTGTAGTCATCTACTATCACAAATCCATACTTGTTGCCACCAATGCTAGTATATGTTGTTGGCCCAAATAAATCTATG
The DNA here is from genome assembly GCF_000003195.3 of Sorghum bicolor. NCBI lineage: Eukaryota > Viridiplantae > Streptophyta > Magnoliopsida > Poales > Poaceae > Sorghum > Sorghum bicolor. Next base: position 35,237,074 of record NC_012877.2, on the reverse strand, counting down.
TGCAATAGCTCAAATGCCTTTGATGTGCTCATTGCACTTTTCTTACGATGTGTATTTCCAACTTGCTTTCCGGCTTGACAAGCACTACATGGTTTATCCTTCTCAAAGGTGACATCCTTCAAGCCTCTAACTAAGCCATGCCACAATAGTTTGTTCAATTGTTTCATTCCAACATGACCAAGTCTTCTATGCCACAACCAACCCAAACTTGAATTGCTAATTAGGCAAGATGTCAATTGAGTGTCACTATCATTGAAATCAACCAAGTATAAGCTACCAAGCCTATATCCTTTGAATATCAAGTTTGATCCATCAACACTAACCACCTCAACATCATCACTACCAAAGATGCACTTGAAACCAAGGTCACAAAGTTGTGCAATTGACAAGAGGTTGAAATCAAGGCTCTCAACTAGCAACACATTTGATATGCTCATGTCATTTGAGATAGCAATTTTACCAAGCCCTTTGACCTTGCCTTTCTTGTTGTTGCCGAAAGTGATTGAATCAAAGCCACCATTTTGACTAGTATCAATTGACTTGAACATACAAGACTCTTCGGTCATATGTTGAGTGCACCCACTATCAAGCACCCAATGCCTTCCTCTGGCTTTATAATTGACCTACAAGACAAGATCAATTCCTTTTAGGGACCCAAACTTGATTGGGTCCTCCAAGGTTAGCAACTAAGCTCTTTGGTACCCAAATGGCTTTCTTCTTTGAGCCCATCCATGGTGCACCAATGAACTTAGCATGAACACCTTTTGTATCCTTGGTAAGCACATAGAAACAATTTAGCTTAATTGAGGATACATTGGCTTTGGGTTTCATGTTCAAGCATTGTTGCTCTAAGTGACCAACTTGCTTGCAAGCTTTGCAATACTGGCCATTGTTCTTCACAAAACTAGTCTTGTGAGGAGCAAAGGCGGCTTTGCCTTTCTTGCGGTTAAAGCCCAATCCCTCTTTGTAGAGAGAAGCTCTTTGGCTACCCAAGCACATAAGCAAGCGGTCCTCACCACCATAAGCCTTGGCTAAGGTGTGATTGAGCTCTTTCACCTCCTTCTTGAGAATTTCATTCTCAACTTTTAGTGTTCTGTCACAAGTGAAACCATCACCACTAGATGAGAATGATGTAGATGTGCTAAATGAAGGGTTAGTAGAAGCAATAACAATAGGCTTACTCAATATATCACATGTTATGCCTAAGTTGCAAGTTTGAGCTTTTTCAATTTTAGTTGGCTCATTTTTACACTTGTTAACTAGAGAGGAATGAGCTTCGTCAAGCTTAGTGTGAGCCTTTTGAAGCTTCTTATGGTCTTCCTTTAGACTCTTATAAGATGCCCTAAGCTCATCAAGTTCTTGCTCAAGGGTTTTCTTATCCTTAAGCAAGGCCTTGCACTCCTTTCTAGTTTCTTTATAGTGATGAGTGCAATCTTCTAGCATAGTGATTAGTTCATCTTTAGTTGGTTCATCATCATCACTAATCACTATCACTAGCATGGTCACTATCATCATCAGATGATACCTTAGTGGCCTTAGCCATGAAGCATGATGGAGTGTCGAAGATGGAGCTTTTTCCTTCAATGGCAATGCTAGCATGCACCTTCTTCTTGGTGCTCTCCTCATCACTTGAGGAGTCATCACTATCCCAAGTTGCAACATGGACATCACCCTTCTTCTTGTTTGTGCCTTCCTTCTTTTCTTGCTTCTTCTTTTGCTTCTTTCTTTCCTTCTTGATAGCATCTTCATCATCACTATCATAAGGACACTTGGCGATGAGATGATCCTTGCTATGGCATCTAAAGCACCTCATGGAATGGTCATTCTTCTTGGAGGAGCTCTTCTTCCTTCTTGCCTGATAGCCCTTCTTCTTCATAAACTTGCCAAATCTTTTGACAAGAAGAGCCATCTCCTCATCTTCATCACTATCACAAGTGCTTGCTTCTTCTTCACTTGATGCCTCTATCTTGGCTTTGCCCTTGGATGAGGAGGCCTTGAATGCCACACTTTTCTTCTTCTCATCCTTCTTCTCACCATCCTTCTTTTTCTTCTTGATCAACTCATCCTTCTCATCATCTTCTCTATAAGCATCATCGGTCATCACTTCTTGGAACACTTGTTGGGGAGTTGATTCACTAAGTGTTGTCTTGACTAGCACGGTGATCAAAGTGTCAAATCTCTTGGGTAAGCTTCTCAAGAACTTCATAGAGATTTGACTATCCTTCACTTCTTCCCCAAGTGCCTTGAGCTCATTCACAATAACTTGCAACCGGTGAAACATCTCCGGCACACTTTCATCTTCTTGCATCTTGAAGCTTGAGAACTTTTCTTGGAGGATATATGCCTTGGCGGTCTTGGTTCCCATGGTGCCCTCAAATGTTTCTTCTAGTTTTGCCCATGCATCATGAGCAATCTCAATATTCTTGATTTCCTCAAAGGTCTTATCATCAAGAGCTTCATGAAGAGCACTTATTGCAATGTCATTGCATTGAAGCTTCTTTTCTTCAACCGGTTTAGGTGCATTCTCATTTGCAACCTCAAACTTTGTTTCGGTCACCTTCCAAACTTCTCTATTGATTGACTTGAGATGGGCGGTCATCTTGACCTTCCAATAAGCATAATTGGTGCCATCAAAGTAAGGTGCCTTCTTGGTGTTGTTGATATGCAAACTAAGAGCCATTTCATCACAGTAGGTTGTTAAGCCTTAAATAAATGGTGCCTCAGCTCCGATACCACTTGAAAGGTCCAAATGGCTAGAGGGGGGTGAATAGCCTATTTAAAATTTCTACAAACTTCAACTAGACAAGTTGGTTAGTAAAACAAAAGGCGAAGCTATTCTAGCACTAGCACAACTAAGCTATGCAAGCCACCTACAAAGTCTAGCAAGAAAGCTAAACACAAGTTACAACAAGAAAGCACAACTACAAACTTGCTACACTCCTAAACAAGAAGACTAAACTAAACAAGCTAAACAACTAGCAAGATAAACAAGTAAGTAAAGGAGTGGAGAGTGATTTTTATACCAACGTTGTAGAGTAGAGATATATCCAACCAAACACTCACAATCACAAGAGAGTCCTCGGCAAGAGATGACACAAGATTTTTACCACGGTTCACTTGCTTCCCGGCAAGCTAGTCCTCGTTGTGGCGATACACCCACTTGATGGATCACGAGCTAATTGGCAATCCAAAGCCAAACCCTCAGCAGGTGCCGCACATCCACTCACAAGATGGGGATCCTCCAAGCCACGAGCAATCCACTAGAGTAGCCAATTGCAATCTCCCGCGGGGAAGGCTCAAGAACCCCTCACAAATCACTTGGTGAGGCTCGAAACAATCTCCAATCACGAGCTCAACACCTCCCTTGCACCAAGCCATCTAGGGCATCAGGAAACACCCAAGAGTAACAAGAAATCCACACTTGCAATCACCACCTAGTGCCACAAGAATGAAATCACAAATGCACAACACTAGGGTCTCCCAAATCCTCTCACCAAAGAGCACCAAGCAATGGGATGGAGAGGAGAGGGAAGAGATGCTCTTGAAGCTCTCAGATCTCTCACTAGAGCTCAATCTCTCACTTGAATGGAGCACAAAGCTTAGGGAGTGAGGGAGGAGGAGGGGAGAGCTTTCTCTACTCTTTGGAAGAGCCACCGGAAGTCAGAAAATGTGTTCTATGCGAAGTGCCCGGTTAGAAACAAGGGAAACGAGTATTTATAGTGTGGCACCGGAAGTTCCGGTGCCTGGGACCAGAACTTCTGGTCCGACCAGATCTGACCATTGGAGCCTCGATCCAAGTAGATCTGACCGTTGTGGCCAAGCAGATCTGACCGTTGTGAGAGACTCGGACCCACCGGTCACAGACCGGAAGTGAATCCTGACACATGAGGCCATGCGCAAAGGCTCCTATGCGGACTTCCATTTATGGACCGGAACTTTCGGTTATGGACCGGAACTTCTGGTCATGGACTGGAACGTCCGGTCAGACACCGGAAGTGTTTTCTCAAACGTGAGCGCATCTCTCACAGCCCAACCGGAACTTCGTGTCAGGCTAACCGGAACTTCCGGTCACGCACCGGAAGTACCACCGGAACTTCCGGTCCTGCATTCTCAGCACCATCTCAAACATTGTTAGGTTGCTAACTTTTAGCTTCGAACTCCGAATTCAATGATCTTGGACATTTTGGAAAGCTTACTCAGAGGACTATACAATCCATATGGATACTTGATCCAAGTCTCAGTCCAAGAGCCATCCTAATGTCCGAAGAACACCGAAACACCTCTCTCTCTTTACCAAGTTGATCAAAATCAACTTCAACACCTTCTCCTTTGCAAACGTGCCAACACCACCAAGTGTACACCACCAAGTGCATGTGTGTTAGCATTTCACAAACATTTTTATAGGATTTCTCATGACACTCATCACGTCACTAAGCGCTAGGTATATGCAAATGAGACTCACACTCAGTGGCACTAGATAACCATTGCAATTAGAGATTTCCCCTCTTTATAGTACGACTATCTATCCTAAATCCGGTCAATCACTTCTCTAATCATCTTAGATCGGCAAAAGCAAAATCCTATGTTTATACCTTTGCCTTGATCACTTTACTCCTTGTCCATCACCATGATCTACACTTCATGCCTTCTCACTTTATGACCATGTGTCCACCACTCATGTCACGTTGCTCCTTCTTCAAATGTGTTGCTATGCCTAACTCAAATCACTTGAACACAAAGCATTAGCAACTTGGTGTCATTAATTACCAAAACCAAACTTGGGCTTTCAACATGAAATGACATATGATCATGGCATGATGCTTATGAGTGAATGTGATAATGCTCATGCTAATGCAATGCAAGTGCTTAACATGCAAAGCTAAATAGAAGTGTTATAGTAGATAAATTGATAGGACCATCTCAAACAACTTTTGTTCCGGTCTCTCTATAATGGAAGGAGTTGTGACTTTACATGAAACAATTCATGAGCTACATAGGAAAAAAACAAAATGCTGTAATTTTAAATCTAGACTTTGAAAAGGCTTATGATGAGCTAAAGTGTCTCTTCTTACAACAAGTTCTTCGAATGAAAGGCTTCTCACCAACTTTGTGTGATTGGATTTCAAAAGTTATCTCTAGAGGGAGTGCTGCATGCAGTTAAGGTTAATGACAATGTAGGCCATTATTTTCAAACAAGAAAAGGAGTGCATCAAGGGGACCCACTATCCCCAATATTGTTTAATATAATGGTGGACATGTTAGCTGTCCTTATTTATAGAGCTAAAGAGGTAGAACAAATCAAAGGGGTTGTTCCAAATTTGGTTGATGAGGGACCATCAATTTTCAAATATAAGGATGATACTATATCTTTATGGATAATGATCTAGAGAGAGCTAAAAACATAAAGCTTGTGCTTTTGAACAATTATCAGAACTCAAGATCAACTTCCATAAAAGTGAGTTATTCTACTTTTGAGTGGCCAAAGCCAATCAACTTGAATATACATAGATTTTTGGATGAAGTGTAGGATCTTTCCCATTCACAAACCTAGGAAATCCTATTCACAATAGAGAACTTTTGAATAAGAACTGGAAACGTGTTGAGGAAAGGTTCCAAAAAAGACTCAATTATTGGAGCGGCAAGATGTTGTCAGTACGAGGAAGGCTTCTTCTTATCAACTCTATCTTGTGTAGTCTCCCGATGTTCATGTTATAATTTTTTGAAATTCTAAAAGGGGTTTTGAGGAAACTGGATTACTTTAGATTTTGGCAGATTGATGAACAAAAGAAAAAATATAGATTGGCTAATTGAAAGGTAGTTTGCACTCCAAAAGACAAAGGAGAGCTGGGAGTCCTAAATCTAGAAATTCACAATAAATTCCTTCTCAGAAAGTGGTTGTTTAAATTAATAAATAATGATGGGTTTTGGCAGCAATTGCTTAGGAATAAATACGTAAAGAATAGAAGTTTGACTCAGGTTCAATATATGTCCGGGGATTCTCAATTTTGGACTGGCCTTATGAAGGTAAAGATGAAGTTCCTCTCATTAGGCATGTCTGATCTAGGTGAGAGGTCTCACGTATGATTTTGGGCGGACTCGTGGATAAGATCCCGGTCACTGAAATTGCTCTTCTCAACACTTTATAACATTGTGAGAAGAAAGAATACCATTAAATGTAGTCTTCAGGAGATCTCTGACAGGTGTCAACTTGCAAGCATGGCATAATGTAGTGGCCATGGTAGAAAATATACAATTAACAAATTAGAGGGACCACTTTGTGTGGGTGTTACATCAGAATGTGTTGTTTTCTGTCAAATCGATGTTAACCTCTTTTAGGAGCACAAGCTTTACTTTTTATTACTTTTATTTGGAAACTGAAGCTGCCTCATAAAATTAAAGTATTTATTTGGTACTTGTACAAAGGAGTAGTCCTAAGCAAAGATAATTTAGTACGATGGCAGCGACAAAGAGATAGGCAATGTTGTTTTAACTCCTCTGACAAGTCTATTCAACACCTATTTTTTTACTGTCATTTTGATAAGTTTATTTGGATTGTTCGTGTTTCCTTTAATTTATCACCGCCAACTAGCATACACAATATTTTCTGGTTGGAAGGGATAAATAGAAAACTAAAATCCCAGATTATTGTGGGTGCAAGTGCTTTTTGTTAGACAATTTGGATAAGCAGAAACAATTTAGTTTTTAACAAGACTGTAGAAACATCTTATTTGTAGACCTATTGGATCAAGTTTTGGTGTGAAGGAGGAGGATCGCCTTTTCAAGTATATGGGTTGTAAGACCACTAGGACAGTCGCCATGGAAGTATTTTCTAGACATGGCTGAAGTTTTAATAATAGAATTGCTCTCTAGTACCGGTTTTTTAGTTCTTCTTCAAAGCTATGGTGCAAAACTTTAATTTTTAGATACCCTGGACCTTTCTTTCCTAGTTTGTAATAACGAACAGCCATAGAACAGATTAGGAATAGTTAAATATCAGAATGGAGCCACAACGTTCTACTGTGCTTTGTGGGACAATATGAAAAATATGGCACGACGAATAAATAAGTAAATAAATATAATCAAATGTAATCACTAAAACATACACTGTCCATGCTTCTCACTTACTGGTGTAGCCATTTATTTATGCGCCAAACATAACAATAATCATATCTATGCATGTATGCAACTACTATACCAGACAAACAATGTTGAAATCCCATCGTATAGCACGCCAATCTCCTAAGTTTTTTTTTTTTTTGTTTGACAAATCCCATCTATCTCCGCACCCGATTGGCCCATTCAGACAATCACAGTTGGCTGTCGACCATGATTAGCACTTAGCAGTTAGCAATGTGGTAGGTCTGCTGGAGGTGGCGGCACTGACGTTTCGGCCGTCGGCCCGTCCTGTACCTCAAACACCATCCCCAGCCCCAGATCAAGATGGGCATCAAAGTGGCAGTGCATGAACCACATCCCAGGGTTATTTGCGAGGAAGCGGATGACAGCCCAGCCGCCCGTGGGGACAGCGACGGTGTTGCGCTCCTGCGGGTTGACGAGGTTGAACTGAGGCGTCGCTGTCGCCTCGTCGTAGTTGCCAAAGCCCTGCGCGAGCACGAAGAAGTTGTAGCCGTGGAGGTGCATGGGGTGGCTCTCCTTGGCGATCAGGCGCGTGTTCTGCAGCACCATCTCCACCGTCTCGTTGTACCTGAGCGTCTTCACCTTGGTCGACTTGGGCGTGTACTGCAACATGGCCGTGTCGCTGGCATCGGCGGTGTAGTCGAAGATGACCGGCGGCTGGTCGGGGAAGTCGCGGGTGTAGAGGCCCGCCGTCGCGTTGCTGTAGTGGGCCTGGAGCATGGAGACCGCGCCTGGGGCAGGCAGCACAAAGGAGTTGTTGTTCATGCTCGAGGAGAACACGGTGGTGCTCCGGTTGCACAGCACCTGCCTCGGCTGGCAGTCGGAGACGCCGAGCCCCACGGTGACGAACATGCGAGTGTCCACGGACAGCGGCACCGTTGGCTTGTCCTGGAGCACCAGCGCCGTCAGGTTGGAGAGGAACCGGAAGGCTGTGGCCGTGTCGTTGTAGTCTGGCCGCGACGGCAGCACCGGCGTCTCCTCGCCTTCTGAGCCGATGTACTCGACTACGGCAGTCGCCGTGGTCTCACTGAAAGGCGGGCCCTGCGGGATGGCGCTGTCGTAGGGGGACGCCGCCATGTAGTAGCGGCCGACGGTGGCGCCCGCGACCATGAGCGCGTCCACGGTCTGCCCGGGCGCGATCACCACCACGTCGGTGTCGTACGGCGTGGTATAGGCCGCGTCCACGCCCACGACGTTGAAGCTGTGGTTGGCCACCTTGAAGAAGAGCGGCGTGTTAAGTGCCGCGTTGATGATCCGCAGCAGGTACGTCTCGTTGCTCTGCACCTGGAACTTGTACGTCTCTGTGTGTCCGTACACGTAGGCAAAATTAACGTCACAAAGCACGTTGGGTTTACTGAAGAAAAGAAGATATATATATGAGGTAGCTAGCTTGGTAGCCGTACGTACGGTCAGCGTTGGAGCAGTTGTACAAGTCTCCCGGCTTGCCGTTGATGGTGTAGGCATCGGCGTTGCGCGCCGTGAAGCCGGTGAGGAACGCCAGCTGCTCGAGGTCATAGACGTTGTCGTTCCACCACTCGCCGAGGATGACCGTCTCCTCCCTGTCGGGCTTGGTTGGGAACGGGTAGGCCTCGGTGCCGCCACGAGGGCGGAGGACCAGGGCGCCGTACACGGTGGCGCGGAGGTAGGAGATGTGGGCATGCCACCACAGCGTCCCCTCCTGCTCCGTCACGTTGAAGCGGTACGTGTAGTTGCCGCCCGGCTTCACGGGGCACTGCGTCACCATCGTTGGCCCATCTGCCCAAGGTGTGCCACGCTGGAATATGCCGTGCCTGCAGCCACATGAGACATATGTATTGCACTGGTTTCAACGAATCTCTATCTTCCTATAAAGAGAAGTGGTGGTTTCTTCGTTGGTATGGTGCTCTATTGGCGATAGTGAAAAAGTCGTGAGACTCGAGAAAGAGGTGCTGGTGTCGATAGTTGCGAGAAAAGTCGGTAACCTTGACAGTTTATTTACTTACCAATGAATGGTCACATTGTAGGGTGACTGGTTCACGAGGTGAACAACCACAGTGTCTCCGTCACTGGCATGGATGGCCGGGCCAGGGAGCTGCCCGTTCACCGCCGTGATGATCCTTGGTGGCTGGCAAAGCTGGCTTATAGAAAGGTTTCCAACCTGACACACGAGTCGCCGTAGCACAACGAAAGAAACAGAATTGTTAGTAAATCGTCCTAATATAACCATGCTACATATAAATGACGTACTATTAGTGTATATAACCAAATCAAGAGAGAGGTTACTGTAAATTAAAAAAATTGTTCTGATTAGTATACACCGACTATACATGCATGCTTGCACCTAACAATTTATGAAGTTCCTCGTACAAGCATGGTATTATACTCATCAATTACGTTGAAGGTGTGCTCCACGATCGAAGCTTGAGCAACACAAGCAAACACCAAGGCGATGAGACCAAAAGGCAAAACTAATGATGACCTAGGCCAAGCCATGCCCCTGATCCAGCAATGACCAAAGACACAGGGACTAGCTAACGACGATTACAAAGATCTGAAAGTTCCCTCAGAAAAAGTAACTCTTATATGTACGCGTGATTGGGTGAGAGGGTTCATGATGAGCAAGATGTCCTATATATAGCGACTTATGGATAGATGCTCAAGCTGCCTGCAAACTCTTCTGGTACATTAGTCAGTTGAAAGACGTAAGGAAGCCTTTGAGTGTTCTAACATGTGCGTCTTATTCAAAGCTAACAGTTTTGAACAGTGTGATTAGTATGACAAAATCCTATCCATAGATTTATGGAGGCACTTCCGTGCATTTCTCAAATGCTTCTCTGATTGAACTCTTTATAATTGCTTATATCTAGATAAAGTGAATATGTTGATATTTTGTATAAAGCAATTGTTCAAAATGCTTGAATTTTTGTTCAATCAATCAAAAATATATTGGTATTCATGGTCAAAATTGCATCACTTTTTTTTTGCAAAGTGTGCCACCCTCTCTGTTTTTATTCAGTGTGTATGAATAAATGGACGTCTGTTTCTACATATCATTTATCATGAAATTTCTATTGAAGTATACACCTAATTGCTACTATATAATGACTTATTGAGTGTCTGAGAAAATAAGCATATGCCCTATGACCAAATTACCAGTCACGGTAAGTGTTATAGGCGGAGCTAGCTAAGTGGACATGTGATGCATGAACCATCCTAAAATTTAGTTTAAGGCTAAACTATAGAAAATGAGCTCATTCAAATCATAAAAATTACATATAGATCACTCTATAATTTGGTTTTATATCTAAGATTGTCTCCACCCTAGCTATGCCACTCTTAAGTGTTGTTTCCTTGTGGGACTCGTGTTTTACTTGTTCCTCGTTACGTCTTATTTACTTTGTAATCTTATTACTAGTCCAAGGTTTGAAAAACGCGCAGTCCAGGGTTAAACAGTTCACAGAAAGCAACGAGATGAGGTTTGATACTTTGATGCCTATTGCCTAGGCTTTAGAAAGAAACTCAGTCATAAAAAGTGACACAACGAATTAAAAAGAAGAATTTTCGTGGACAAAAGCGCTGTCAACTTCGTATCTTATCTTGTAAACTTGTCGTTTTGTTCCGCGTTGTTCTGCATGTAGACTACGGTTTACACATAAGCTTTTGAAAGTAAAACATTTTTTAGAACAGTCATTTTGCAAAGTGTTAGAGTACACGGTTAGTTTCAGACCCAAATAGATCTATTAACCGATAAACGCGGAAGCATAATCGATATAGAAGAAAATACGCAAACGATAATGACACCGAGGCACAATATTTTTTAACGGCGATATGCTTAATCCTCGGGGCAATGACTACGGGCGCTCCTCCCCATAAACAGCAGCTACACCAGCATCCGGGCGATCCCGCGGTCTAGCCGCTACCCAAACCAGCCGTCAAGTCATCTTATGGTTACAACAGGGGTGACCTCATATTTATGGCCCCCTAGGACACAGAGTTCGACTCCAACTCTATCCAGCCCCTAATACAATTCATGTCCAACGTAACCAATTGTACATATATTCGACACATATCTAACAAACTCCACCTTGGCGAATATACACGACATCTTGAAGTCGTCCATGCACGAACCTCCATGTACCCGGACTTGAGCCATCTCTTCCGCCGCTCACTTAGAACGGCCTGCTGAGGCTGATCTCACAGCCGCATCACCACTTGGATAGAACACCGCCACATTTGCATTGCCATCCACGACTCTGTTGACGGTCCTTAATGCTCACATTTAACCGTCAACTAATCATGGAAAAGGACCTATATGCAACCAACACCCAGACTTAGAGTTTCATCTAACAGAATTCCACAAGTTTTGGTGTTTGTCTATTTCTGCAGGGGGTTATCAAGAAATATGGAGGAAAGGCCCACACGTCGGGTTTACATAGAGATATTAACGTGTCGCGCAATTTTCTATCATCTAGAAGACTCCAAAAGCCACGGGAACGAAGCGGAGGCAGAACGGGGCCTGGCCTAGGGCGCCCGCCCTCCTGTGGTGCGCAATCAGGGTCCGCCTCGCGGATTATGCTCCACCAACCTAATGGATCAAGGATAATCGTTCAATCAATATCGGTTTGATCCGACGCCCAGATTCCTCTGAAAATACTGTATAAGCAAGGCCCCCTGGCCCCAGGAGAACATACCTCTTCTACACAATCAAAGCTAGGGTTTCAATTATTCATCCAAGTAGAGAGGATCCCTCTAGTTCATCTAGTTTTAGTTCTAGTTCCTCTAGTTCTAGTTCTAGTTAGTTCTAGTTGTAATCTAGAAAATAGGGAGAGAGAAGAGGAGAGCGGAGGAGGAGCCGGATCTGTCGGATCTTCCTCAACATTGTACTTTTGCAGCAACTGGTTCGTTCTTCATCATTCTCTAGGTTCTTCAATTCATAATTCCTGAGTTCTTTCATTACTTTTATTTACATTCAAGTTATTTATTGGATTCCCGCTTGCATCAAGTGCTCTAGTCTTTGCAACGCTAGAGTAGTAATTAATAGATTAGACGTGGTGTTTAGTCTTGCAATTACCTAGAATTGCACCCAATCCTGCGGATTGTTGTGGTAGCCCTAGGGTAGTGACAGCCCTAACGGTTGACGTATTCCACCTCGTTCGGATCGGTGTTTGTAGGACCGTAGTCAGAGCTTCCTAGCCCCCTTCTCATCTCTTTCTGTGGTTAGTGTTCTGATGTCCTGAAATAAATAATTTTTGAAGTAATTCTTGATTCTTAGATCAACTAGAGAACTCTCAGGAAACATCCTCTCTTCCCACCAAAATTAATTATATAGTTATTCTTGGGCGATCTTGAATCTTAATTAGTACACTCACGTTCCCTGTGGAAAATCGATACTCTGGAATACTCCCGGGTGAAAGCTACATCGGTATCCGTGCGCTTGCGGATTTTTCTGTTTGCGTTTAAAATACCCAACAAGCTTTCTGGCACCATCGCCGGGGAACAGTAGTTGTGCTAGTTTCAAACCAAGTCGTCTGTGTATCCTTTTTCTTTTCCTTTTTTACCACACTCACCTTACCATTTTCACCACACCACATGGATTTCACTCCTATCTATAAATTCTTTTCTCCAAAGGGCGAGTTATTAGAGCCACCACCATCATCACATCCAATTCTTACAGATGGTTACGACCTCGGCCCTGATTTAATAGACATGATTCAGGAGCAACCCTTCTCTGGGTAAGTAGATGAAGATCCATACACCCACCTTAGAGAATTTGAGCAGTTGTGCTCTTGCCGATCTATTTCTGGCATGACACAAGAATCCCTTAAATGGAAATTATTTTCGTTATCCCTTTTGGGAAGAGCAAAAAAGTGGTATGCTCATTCTGTAGGAGGCGTTAATGGAAATTGGGATGAACTTCGGGACAACTTTTGTCTCGCTTTCTTCCTACTTTTTCGAATCGCTAACATTAGAATCGAAATTCTTACATTCAAACAAAGAGAGAAGGAAACTTTAGGAGCAGCTTGGGCTAGGTTCACAAGCCTTACCAATTCCGGTCTTAACCTTGCCCTGCCTAACCATGTACTGTACTACCACTTTTATCGTGGTCTAAACAAGGAAGTTGCTCTTCACCTCGACATTGCTTCAGGAGCCTCATTCACACACAAACTCACAGATGAGGGGAAAGCTATCCTAGAGAGAATTCTTGAAAATACCCCTTACACAGGCATTTATGATGAGTTTCCTGAAGAAGAAAAAGAATTCGAGCCCGATCCTAAACCAAAAGATGAGGAACTTGCAACCGAGTTAGAAATACCACCTGACCCATCCATTAATTTGGTTGTAGAGAGACCTCCTGATAAGGGAATGCAAAACCAACTAAGGGATGATGAACCACCACCTTTAGAGCATCCCTTTGAATTCGAGGAAGATCTTTTTGAAGATTATGGAAACACCTCGAATTTTCCTATCCAAACACGACCTCTAGCAGGGACCACTCAATCCATTCTAAGAGTAGAATCTGTTGACATCGAACACATCAAAAGCCTTTTGGCTATTCTGAGTTATGAATGGCTAACAGAAGCAGAGCTGTCTCTTGAGGTAGCTCGAATCATCACTCCTTCAACCATTCTTCTGTGTCAAATTAGAGGGTCCCCTAGGAAGGTCCACTACAATCCATATGTTGGGATAAATGTTATTTCCAAGGAGTTAGCTGACACTCTTTATCCCAACGAGTCCATAACCCCATCCCAAAAACTTTTACAAAGTCCATCTGGATTAATTCTAGAAAGCCATGGGGTATTAAGGGCAATTCCTGTTAGAATCAAGGACTCTGGAATATGTCTAGATTTTCACATTTTTGACATACCAGAGATTCCTCTCTTGATTGGCAGACCAATCATGAAACTTCTACAAGAACAACCACAACGAGGTCATTTAGACTTCAAGGTTGGGAATTCCACTATTGTCGTTCCTCTTGCTAGACCAATTAACACGATAGTGGAACCCAAACTTGAACTAGATCCTATTGAGGAGATCTTAATGCTGACTCAAGAGGAGATGGCCCAACCATTGAAGGGTCGAGATGGCGGACTAGAGGGGAGGGTGAATAGTCCTTTCTAAAAAATATTACGCCGGCTAACCGAAACAAATGCGGAATTAAAACTATCGGTCTAGCCAAGACTACACCCCTCTATCTAAGTTCTCTAGCACAAGCAAGCAAGGTGCTACCTTAGCAAGAGCTCACCTAACCAATTCTAGGAGCAAGGTCACACAAACCTATGCAACTAGTACTTTGCAAACCGGGAGAGCTCCTACAAAAACTAGTGAGGCAAAGCACACAAAGCCTAAGCTCACTAGCAAGCTCAATAACAAGGCAACCAATGCCAAATTAGAGAGCGCAAAATACTTAGCTACACAAAATAAGCAATGTGACTAACAAGGTTACACAACCCAAATTAGTCACGTAAGGGGAACTACTTCTAGCCACACAAGCAAGAAGGTAACTAGCAAGCTACACAAGCTAACTAATTACAAGAGCAACTACACAAGCACAAATATATGAATGTAAATACAAGCTTGTGTTAGGGACTTGCAAACCAATCGGAAGAACAAAGTTGACACGATGATTTTCTCCCGAGGTTCACTTGGTTGCCACCAAGCTACGTCCCCGTTGAGACAAGCTCCAAGGTTACCGCCGGTCCTCTTGCTAGTGGTGACCCGCAAGTCACACTCTCCCACGTGGAGTGCTTACCACAAGCTCTAGCACTTGACCCGGCCGGACCACTTGTCTCTCTTCACGTCTCGCTCAACTAGAGTTGCTCTTCGCGATCCCTATTGACGGTCCTTAAGTATCAAATTTAATTATCAAATAAATAAAGAAAAGGATCCAAATGAAATCAAGATCTAGACTTAGGGTTTTATCTGACAGAATTCCATGAGTTTTGGTGTTTGTCTATTTCTGCAGGGGGTTATCAGGAAATATGGAAGAAAGGCCCACATGTCAGGATTACGTAAAGATATTAACGTGCTGCGCAATTATCTTACATCTAGAAGACTCCAGAAGCCACGAGACCGAAGCGGAGGCGAAACGGGGCCAGAGACAGGGCGCCCGCCCTGTCCTACTGGGCGCCCGCCCTGCTCCCAAGTCCAATCAGGACTCTGCTTTGCGGGAGATCTCCACCGACCTAAAGGATGAATCTAAACCATACAATCTATGTCGGTTTGATCCAAGGGCCCACATTCACTTGAAGGGACTATAAAACCAGACCCCCTGGCCCCTGGAGGAGAGAGCCTCTCAACCCTAATTCATTGTTCCATCAAGGGAGAAGAAGCCTCTGATCAAGATTAGAGCCACCACATCAATTAGACATCTAGATTAGCATAGCTACATAGGATTAGAACTAGAAGGAGTCAATCTTCGATTGGTTTCCGGATCTGTCAGGAGGATTCTTGGTAATTCTCTAATTGTGCTTCTAATTGCTTTCTAATTATCTTTGTTCTTCAATATTATGAATATGACTTTGTTCTACTTCAATATATTGCTTATGACTTTGCTCTACTTGCTTATATTCAAGATTATATTGTTCTTAGTTTATCATAGTTATGTACTTGGCTTAGTTAGATACGATCTATATACATGCTTAGGATCGTATAGCGTTTATCCATCGGATCCATGGGTAAATGATAGATATTGTGTAGGCGTGGTGCTTATACCGTATTTCTCTGCGATTGTACCCAATATGCCAGATCGTGGGGTGGTTCGTGATAGTGACATCTTCATTGATTCTTATATAGTCCCCCTCTCGTGTATTGGGCTGGCAGAGCAACATTATTACAGGGGAGTGATTGCTATGTTTCTCATATTCCTTGCTAATATCACTATGCATGGGCGTAGTCTTGTCTCACAATGATTGCTAAGTATGCTTGCACTAACTATGATAATGCTAGACTATATAGTTGAGAATAACTTAGGGAATATTCTTGTAGTTCGTTCTAATACCATGCTAATGACTTTTTAGAGTATCTAATTGAGGTGCTTATCATATTTATTATGTGGCTAGATCAGATTAGTTATCCTTGTCACTATTATTACTTCATATATCTTTTATGTGACACTTATCCCTGTATGAAGAGTTAGATATAATGTTCTCAATTATACATGCAATGATAGATGCTCAATCTCATATTCTATTCTGTAATCAATATTGATGATTTCTAATCCCTTCCCAGTGGTAAAAATATAAATAACGATACCTGGAATACTTCCCGGTTAAAATGCTGCATCGGTATAAATCTGTGCGCTTGCAGATCCCATTCATTATTTATTTAGAAGAGCAATTGCATATTTCAATACCGCGTCTCTCATATCATGTTGGGGATGACAACTTGGCTTAAGTGGTGTGAGGGATAGGTTTGGCATTTTTGGCACCGTTACTAGATTTAGAGAACTTAGTCTACTTTTAGTAATGATGTTAAGAATACCCAACAAGCATTTTTGGCGCCGTTGCCGGGGAAGGTTGATTACTAATCAGGAATGGAATAAAAGATTTTGAGTTATCATTCGCATCACTAATATGATTGAGCTTATCTATTCTCTCATACAGTTTTACCCTGATATTTTTCTATTTTATCTTATGCAGGGGAATGTATGAATAGAAGACATCTTCCAAGAAATTTTGTTGACAATCCCGAAGCATTATTCGAGAAGACGAGAGCCAAGCTAAAGAAATCATCAACACTTCAGCAAGAAGCTTCATCCAATCAAGAAGATCACCGGAACTTGTCTTCAGAGTTCGAAGCCATGGCGAACAAATCAATCCGCGATTTCTCAGCTCCCACTACGGACAACATCCGCACTGGACCTGCTGCAGAGATCGACGGCAACTTTGAGCTCAAGCCTGGACTTATTAACATGGTGCAATCCAACCAGTTCTGTGGGAAGGCACACGAAGTTGCTAGTGCTCATTTACAACACTTCCTGGAGATTTGCAACACATTCACCATAGCAGGAGTTTCCAAAGATGCTATACTACTTCGCCTCTTCCCATTCTCACTGTTAGGAAGAGCGAAGCAGTGGTTCTACGCTACAAAGGAGAAGAATACTACGTGGGCACTCTGCTCAACAAACTTCCTGGCTAAGTTCTTTCCCATGGGCAAGACCAATGCTCTCCGTGGGAAGATTACAAGTTTTCAGCAACAAAATGATGAATCTGTTCCAGAAGCATGGGAGCGCTTTCAAGACTACATCCTAGAATGTCCCCATCATGGAATGGAGAGTTGGCTATTGATGTAGACATTTTATCATGGGCTCGGCAACAGTGCCCGAGAGACCATGGATGCTGCAGTTGGAGGAGCATTCTTATCACTTAGCATATCACAAGCCACAGCTCTTGTGGAGAAGATGGCGTCCAACCAAAGCTGGAATGAAGAGAGGACCCAGACACGCAAGAGAGGTGGAGGTATGCATCAGCTGAAGGAGGTAGACATGCTGTCTGCAAAGCTAGACCTGCTCGTGAAGAAGCTCGATGATAGAGCTGGAGACAAGAAAGAAGTTATGCACATCTACGACTCTCACATGACTTGTGAGGAGTGTGGAGACACTGGACACTCAGGCAATCACTGCCCTGAGATGCTTGAGGATGTGAACTACATCATCAACAACAACAACAACTACTACAACCGTCCTCAACAAAATCAAGGTTGGAATCAACAGAGGCCTAACTACTCAGGTAATTATCAAGGTAACAATTCTTATAACAATAATAATAATTTTCCACCTTTGAGAGAGTTAGTGTCTAATCAAGGAAAGCTAATGGATAACCTATCTAAGAAATTGGCATCTAATGATAAAATGCTAGAAAATATAAATAATAGAATGGATAATTTCTCTACTGCCATCAAGAATCAAATTAGCTTTAATAAAATGATTGAATCTCAGTTAAATCAAATAGCCGCTGCTGTTCCTGCTACTAACCCCGGTATACCATCACAACCGGAAGGATTAGAATATGCAAATCTTGTAGACGTGTTTGATGCAGGCAATTGGAGTAACCCCGTCAATGAATTTTCTACTGACCTTCTGCCGGTCAAGAGAGGCGATCCAGGACGCCCCGTCATCCCGATCTCTATCGGCATGGTGGATGTCCCAGAAGCACTCTGCGACTTTGGCTCCAGTGTCAACATTATACCCAGGGTACTCTATGAGAAATTCTTTACATATCCTTTATTAGAGACAACCATGTGTTTGCAGTTTGCAGATCAGACGATAACTTTCCCAAACGGAATAGTGAGGAACCTTTGTGTCCGAGTTGGTACCTTGTATGCCCCAGCAGACTTCGTAGTGGTAGAGATCGGAAATGATGAGAGAGCACCTATCATCCTAGGGAGGCCATTCTTGAACACCACGGGAGCTATCATCTACGCTAGTGCTGCCAAGATCAGTTTCTACGTCAAAGGGAAGGAGACATTTTTCTTCAAGAACAAGACTACACAAATTCAAGATCAATCCAGACGTGAATCAAGGAAGAGGACCAACAGGAGAAACAGGAACAAGCAAGTGTGGACCGAGTCAGCTAAGATGGTCACTGTAGTCCATGGAGGCCAAGATCACCAACTTAAGTCACCGTTTTTGACCAAGAAGGACGAGCAGGAATGCCAAGCATCTACTGCTCCATAAATGGATACAACTTCTACAAGACGATTTGCGACACCGGATCGGGCGTCAACATAATGGCCGCAGTCACTTATCTGCTCTTGTTCGGGACCATGCCACTAAGACCAACATACATTCAGCTCCAGATGGCAGATCAGACATTTCGAGAAGTTAAAGGAATAGTATCTGATGTCCCAGTCAAAATAGACGATCACTTTGTCTACACAGACTTTCAAGTTGTTGACATGGGAGAAGATGAGTATGATCCACCCATCATCCTTGGAAGACCCTTCCTCAGCACCGTTAAAGCAATTATCTACATTGGAACCGGAGAAGTCCATATGCACTTCCCCTTAGAGAAGGTACGCCGTTATTTTATTGACCCTGACTATATCATTGAAGAATCTAAGCAGGTCAGAAAAAGACGCAACCGCAACCAGAGGAGGCAGATCATCAAGGACGGATGAGCAGACTATGAAGGAGAAGTTGTAAGGTCAGAAGACGTTGAATTTAAACAGAATTATCCAGAGGAGATCGAAGCACCGAGTCAGGTATGGAAAATGAAGATAACTATACAAGAAGAGGAGGCGCTGCCGGAAGTACCGACTACGCCACCCAACGAACCTCAGGACAATTAAGAAATTGGAGAGTCCCGTTCGGAGGACTTAAAAACACCGAACGCCTTGCCAAGAGGTAAACTTGGTAGTTACCCTTTTCCTTTCAGTTATTTCAAATAGTTTACTTAGTTAATCATATTCACACTATCTTAAAAAGAAAATAAAAATGTTAAAAACTATAAGCTCCATGTGAGTAGACGAGTGGCATAAAACCCATAAGTACATTCACTGTGGTGGCATAAAAATAAAATAAATATTTTTCTGCTTTATAAAACAAAAATATAAAAACAGGGAGTAATATTTATTAAGGAGTCTCAAGATAATAAAGGTTAGATATTTATGCTAACACTTAATCAGTTCCACAAGCTTTGTTGTCTATTTGAGCTCCACAGAAATCAAGAATCAAGAAGACTGGCAGACGGAGGACATTCTAATCGCTGTCAGAATGCTGCTGACTTTCAACTACACCTCTACCACCTGCTAGCTACATCAAGAGAAATTACGTCAAAATTCAGCTTGGGGGAGAGCACCCCCATTTATCACGATAAGTATTTCTATCTATCTTTATACTTATATTATTTTAGAATATTAAAATACACATAAACTATGGGAAAACCAAATAAAGATTTTATGCTTATATATGTCTTTTGCTTAGTGTGTTTAATAAATAAATAAAGTGGCTATGCTAATCTATATCTAAATAAAACTTAAGCATGGATATGATGAATAGTTGCTCTGCCTAATTTGCAAATTTTAAGTTCTCTCTCAAGTTTAGATATAACTGTTATAATTTAAAGCTTGCTCTAGACCTAAACTTGTGGGATGAAAACTTGATCTGAAGTCTAAGTTGTTAACGGATATGATATGGGAAGGTTGAGCTGCTGTTTATCTGTTCCTAGAGATGCTAGAATTCTGGAGAATTTTATCTTTGAAAATCTTTAAAATGTTGCATGATGAGTTCCTGTATGATGAGAGTTTAAATTCCTACCACAGCCATATATACATGCTTGCTAGACTTTGAGCCACACATTTAATATTTACTGCTTATGAGCATTGAGTGTGGTCCAGCTGTGTAGACCCTTAGGAGCTTGTCATGTGGTTAAATCAAGATTCACTTGCACGTTCACTCATATATGCTACTTCTACTCTGGAAGTACCATCCACATATATCCATTCATTTCCATCTCCAGAACCACCTAAAAATATTCTACTCCTAATCCGGGAGAGAATAACCAAAAATATTTCTATTTTCCCCTTGTGAAATAAATGCTCAAGTTATCTTGTTACTACCACTTGCTATATTATCTCAAGAGATGAGTGCTCTAAAAAAGAAAAGAGAGATACGAGTAAATAAAAAGGAGCAAGTGCTCGGAACCTCAAAAGAAAAGAAAAAGTGAGACGAGAGGTAAAAATGGACAAGTGTCCGACAGTAGAATTAGGGGTGCAAGATACCCACCTAAAAAAAAAGAAGAGCATCTCATTCTCCTCATAAAGTTTCAAAAGCAAGGAAGATATGTATCCCCTCAAAAGAGCAAAGTAGAATTAGACTTCCACCACCATTGTTTTCACCATTGTTATCATCATCACCACCATACACCATTCATTCGCCACACATGCACATCTTGATTTGGCTTATTGACTTGTTACTTTGGATCCATGGTTTGACTATACAATAAATGTCTTGTAAGTATGTATATTTTATCTCCCACCTATGAGCTCCAGATATTAAAGCCTTATTAGAGTAGGGTGAGAGAGAAGGCAATGTCACTATGCCTCATACCACAAATACCACATATCTTGAGAGAAGGCATATACCATCAATGCCTTGGTGAGGATCCAAAAATACCACAAAAGAGAGATCTGAGAGAATCATACAAGGAATCTCTGAGTTTTATTTGAAAATCTGCAAAAACCCCAGAGCTATAGCTGATCAAGAATAAGAGACATGGCACTTGGCTCGACTGTTCTATCTTTTAACCACTCAAGACAGAAGTGACAGTTACAAGTCCCATGGTGAAGGTAAAGTAAGTAAGTTTTAAGTCTTGACAGTTTACTCTTACTCAGAGATGAGATCTTGTTTAAAAGCATGTGTACCGTCAAATTTTTAAATATATTGCAACAACTTATGATCCATAGCTGAGTCTATCCTTGCTCAGGGACGAGCAAGAGGTAAGCTTGGGGGAGTTTGTTGACGGTCCTTAAGTATCAAATTTAATTATCAAATAAATAAAGAAAAGGATCCAAATGAAATCAAGATCTAGACTTAGGGTTTTATCTGACAGAATTCCACGAGTTTTGGTGTTTGTCTATTTCTACAGGGGGTTATCAGGAAATATGGAAGAAAGGCCCACATGTCAGGATTACGTAAAGATATTAACGTGCTGCGCAATTATCTTACATCTAGAAGACTCCAGAAGCCACGAGACCGAAGCGGAGGCGAAACGGGGCCAGAGGCAGGGCGCCCGCCCTGTCCTACTGGGCGCCCACCCTGCTCCCAAGTCCAATCAGGACTCTGCTTTGCGGGAGATCTCCACCGACCTAAAGAATGAATCTAAACCATACAATCTATGTCGGTTTGATCCAAGGGCCCATATTCACTTGAAGGGACTATAAAACCAGACCCCCTGGCCCCTGGAGGAGAGAGCCTCTCAACCCTAATTCATTGTTCCATCAAGGGAGAAGAAGCCTCTGATCAAGATTCGAGCCACCACATCAATTAGACATCTAGATTAGCATAGCTACATAGGATTAGAACTAGAAGGAGTCAATCTTCGATTGGTTTCCGGATCTGTCAGGAGGATTCTTGGTAATTCTCTAATTGTGCTTCTAATTGCTTTCTAATTATCTTTGTTCTTCAATATTATGAATATGACTTTGTTCTACTTCAATATATTGCTTATGACTTTGCTCTACTTGCTTATATTCAAGATTATATTGTTCTTAGATTATCATAGTTATGTACTTGGCTTAGTTAGATACGATCTATATACATGCTTAGGATCGTATAGCGTTTATCCATCGGATCCATGTGTAAATGATAGATATTGTGTAGGCGTGGTGCTTATACCGTATTTATCTGCGATTGTACCCAATATGCCAAATCGTGGGGTGGTTCGTGATAGTGACAGCTTCATTGATTCTTATATAGTCCCCCTCTCGTGTATTGGGCTGGCAGAGCAACATTATTACAGGGGAGTGATTGCTATGTTTCTCATATTCCTTGCTAATATCACTATGCATGGGCGTAGTCTTGTCTCGCAATGATTGCTAAGTATGCTTGCATTAACTATGATAATGCTAGACTATATAGTTAAGAATAACTTAGGGAATATTCTTGTAGTTCGTTCTAATACCATGCTAATGACTTTCTAGAGTATCTAATTGAGGTGCTTATCATATTTATTATGTGGCTAGATCAGATTAGTTATCCTTGTCACTATTATTATTTCATATATCTTTTATGTGACACTTATCCCTGTATGATGAGTTAGATATAATGTTCTCAATTATACATGCAATGATAGATGCTCAATCTCATATTCTATTCTACAATCATTAGTGATGATTTCTAATCCCTTCCCAGTGGTAAAAATATAAATAACGATACCTGGAATACTTCCCGGTTAAAATGCTACATCGGTATTAATCTGTGCGCTTGCAGATCCCATTCATTATTTATTTAGAAGAGCAATTGCATGTTTCAATACCGCGTCTCTCATATCATGCTGGGAATGACAACTTGGCTTAAGTGGTGTGAGGGATAGGTTTGGCATTTTTGGCACCGTTGCTAGATTTAGAGAACTTAGTCTACTTTTAGTAATGATGTTAAGAATACCCAACACGGACCTGATGGGAAAAGTTCAATTGGCTTGCCACTCCTGCTGACCGATGCGGGGATGTTATCGACCTGTAATATAACATAGATAGCGAGATACCGATGGAAATAAAAGTGAAAGGATTGAGACATCGGTTTGGAAATACTTACAGTGTTATCAGGAACTTTGTACTGAGGGTCGATCATGCCGCGGTACGTGAGAACCGATTTGCAGAACAAATGTTCCTTCCATTCGTCCCACCATTGTTTGTACGACTGAGCAATGAAGAGGGATGGGATCCACTCTGATAAATCTGCATCTGTATCGGCACTCGGTGGCAGTTGAGCTACTCGAGTCCACTCGAGGAGGCTAGTGATGGTTTCCCTGGGTTTTATCACATCGGCATAACAGAGTGCGATCGGCAGCTGACTGAAAGCTAGTTGGCGGGCTAGTGCCGATGGATTTTAAACTCATAGGTTCGGTTGGAGGCTTTCCCACTGCCAAAGAAGTTTACTGGTATAGCTCTGGGAGTGATCAGTGCCATCATCACATCGTGATCCTTGTTGAGAGCATCATTGAATGGATGGAAGACCAAAGGAAACATGGTGTGTGGATCTTCATAAGGCATCCACGCTCGCTGTTCTCTGGTCAGGCCTTCGTATAGGGTCTGGAAGAATCAGCTGACCTGGTCTGCGTTGCCACCTGTACCAGGTAGAACTATGACAGCCTCACCAAAGTTCACAGGAGGACGAGTTGCCGATTCTTCTTCATCCAATTCATAATCTTCGGCTATGTCCCTAGGGAAGCGTTGTGCGAAGAGGTTGAACTCAAGACGCTTGTGCATATGGAGACTGAGCCACATATTGATAAACCACCAGGGGCCCCCTAAGTTGCCAATGGATTGACCAAGTAGGAGTTTTCTTGCTACTTGATGGAGGAGGTGGTAAACTGAGCCAAGCAGGTATCGGTCGAGGGGAAATCGGCCACCATTAGCTAATCTCTCTGCTGCCGATAGGTAAATAGAGGTTGGTCCTGCCGATCGACCGCAAAACACAAATTTGTCCAACCACATGTTCAGGAAGGTGGTTTGTTCCTTTATGTTGACAGGCCCTGTTCTACGGTACTTCTGAATATACCCAGACCAGCCGCCGATAGAGCGGGTTTCCACCTTGGCACTAGGCGTGGTGTCAAATATGTGACTGCTATCGGCAGTGGATACATCTAAGCCGGTGAGCATAAGCACATCGGCAAGAGTGGGAGAAGCAGGACCGTGGCCGAAGACAAAGGCATTGAGTGTGTCCGACCAGAAATATGATGTAGCTATCAGCAGTGACTCATTCCTATGCATATCGGCGATGGACAACCTGATGCATTGGTCCAGTTTTCGCTCACCCCACTGAACCTCATTTGAGTGGCTGACTCTCAAGAACCAATCCTTCCATCCCACGGTAGGGCTGGGCAAGGAACGAAAGGTATCCTTCCATAGATCTAGAGAAAAATTCTCGGCTCTAAAGGGGATTCTGTTTGTTTCTGCGTTGATCAGATCGGTGGGATCTGGATTCCCTAGAGGACCGAGACATTGGAGGTGTGGCTAGTCTATAGGGATGACAATTTTATTGGACAGATCCTAGTGGTTTTGAGGGTAAAAAGAAGAACAAAAGAAGAAAAAAAGAGGAATATTCAGTAAAATAGATTGCGGATGAACAAGGATATGGTAAAAGTACAAGAGGTAGGATGATGAACTGACCTCGGGAATGGCGAAGTTGATGGCCATCTTCTCATGAAAAGGATTATCGAAGACTTTGAGGTTGGTGAAGAAAGGGCTTCATTGGAGTTCTTGGAGCTCTCGAACAGCGCCGCCGCCAGAAAAGTGGAGTTGGGGCTGTAGAATGATGCGATGGAGGAGTGCCCAAGAAGAAACTATTTATAGGACAAAACGGGCAGGGGCAAATCTAACTTATCTCTTCGCCGTATCCGTGAAATCCGAGAGTACTCAGGTAGATATGGTAACTGTTCGCGCGGTAATCAAGGGATTGTGCAGGTGATTTGACAGGAAGCGGTCATAATCCAGAGATATTTCACTGTGCGGGATCTCCTGGTCGGTCCTTCGGCAGCGCCTTGTAACGGTAATATTGCCGATGGGCGATTAAAGTGGAGATGTCTCTTTAGGAGGTTGAGGAATTCGAGGAATCTACAGAAGAATCGGACCAAGGTTGTTCAGATTTAGGCTATCGGTTGCCAAATTGGGAGAATTAATTGCGGAAAGGCATCATTACTGCGGAGAATTTCAGAGCATTAATGATTTCATACTCCGAAATTGGGGGGCATGTGTTGACACTGTTTCTAGGCACGTATCCAGGATCGGTAGAGTGTAGATCGGCAAGATAGGGTAACAGTAACTGGTCTGCAGGAGAGTTGCCGATGGGGGTGGTTGCCGATGAAGGGACAGCTGAATGTGACTAAGTCTATGGGTGGTGATGTGTTTGTGCCGATGGTCAGCATTAACCTTTGTCGATGGCTACGATGAAGAGTCTGCTGATGATGCGGAAGGAAGACTTGAAGGTTGTCGATTGGTCTATGGTTGTGTTCCAGTTTGTCACGGGAGGATAGTTTCATGTTTTCCTTAGTTATTTAAATTGTTTTGTACACGGATTCTGCTTAAATTGGAGTTCGAGTTCTAGTCGTGTCTGGTTGTAGCTCTTTGAGCAGGGTATAAATGTAGACCCTAGGGCCTTGTAATCGATCTATCTATCAATCAATCAAACACAAGTTTTTACTAATATTCTAGCATCTACTTTTTCGACGACTTCGTCATATTTTCTTTTTCATTACGAGTTCTTAGGAGTTCGTCGACTTAAGCTCGGCGTATTCTCAAGTTCCGCGTGAATACCTCTTGGCCGTGGCATCTGGGCGCATCGCTGTTGTCGGGACCAAAGTATTCGAGTTATCACCTTTGCCGATAGTAAGGTCAAATCGGCTGGCACGCCTTAACGTTTGAAATCGGGTATTAGCCCTTTGTGTTTGTAGATCAGCTTTTGCGTCAACAGAGATATAGGTGGATATCTGGATGTTTAGCTGTCAATGTTATGGTGAAAAGTAACCCTGTATGGGAATGAATCTGAGACCAGGCAGGGTCTTATGGCGGTGTTGACCGTAGTGCCCCTACCTGTGTCGATTAAGGACCGATCGTTGACGACCCTCTTGTCATGTTGAACGCATGCCCCACACTTAGCTGGAAGGATAAGTCCTTCCGACCGTGAAGCTTGAACACTATCTAGACCGGGAATCGGCCCAATGTACATGTTGTACTGGTGTTGGTTGAGGAGAACGACGAGGGCGCGACACGCAACCTTGGTATACCTTGGATACCTCTGTCGCTGGAACGGTCCTTGGGTACGGGCGGTGCCTGTCGAACCCGCGAATTGGTCCTGGATAGTGCAATACGGTGACCTGTAGCTCACTTGATTAGTTAGTGTAGTTTGTGTGGGGAAAAAACTTGCCAGCTGGTCAGAAATCAATTCGAATCGCCATCGCTCCTGGATAGTAAGCACTTGAAATGAGCCCTGACCTTGTAGTAAGGACTATGAAACACTTGGGTTATGATAAATGATGATTTGTGAATGCTATGGTAAGGTACTATCATATCACAACAATTGTTTGCAATAGTACAGGTGCTAATCTAGATGGTAGGTAACAATACCTAACTTGAGCAAAATAAAAAGTAAGAATGCAAACTTACTGGTCAGAGCGCTGGTGCGTTGCGGTGAACCGCCTCCTGATCCTACCGGTCGGTGCCTGCGCCCTCGTCTCTACGACGCGTGTCGGCTCGACGTGCGGAGCTGGCGGGTCACTGGTCACCCGACCAGTGGTGGCCAGCGCAACGTCCAGACGACTGCGAGGCCTCCGGACCAACGACGGCGCGGCCTCCTCCTCCTCGTCATCGTCGTCGGTGATCCGGACGAGCCGACGGCGCTTTGGCGCCTGGCTGCTCTCTACTGGCAGCGTTGCCACAGGGGAGGGGTCTGCTGCCAATGGCCTTTTCCCCGCCACTCTGTCCTCGGTGGTCGGGGCAGGGTGGGTCTGCTCCTCCTCACTGCTGGTGTACCGAGTACACCGAACAGCGTCGTCCTCTAGCGGATTTTCCCCCGCAGGATTCTCCATCCCAGGTGCCAGTGATACGTACACTGTGCACCAGTCAACGTCTCCGATGTGCAACAGTAATAAAGACAAATCAGCGACTAGGAAGAACAAGAACTAAGGAGGTACAATCAGTCAGTAACGTTACCATAGGAGCTGGTCGTCCCTGCTTGAAGGCCTGCACCCGATCACTACCACGGACGAAGCTGCCGTCCGCGAAGTTGAACATCTCGTTCAACAGCTGCTGCACTTCCGCCTTCTCCAAGACCTCAGGCCTCATCCTGGTCGGGTCCTGGCTTCTAGCGTACTCGTACGCCGAGTGCACCCTCTTCTGGCAGGGCATCACCCGACGACAGACGAAGTTGCCGACCACTCCTAGCCCGTCCAAACGCGACCAGTCGATCAGCTTCATCAGGTCTGCTACTTGACCGGCGAACTCTGGGCGGTCGGTCCAACTGACCCTCTTCTCGAGGATGTACCCCACGTCACAGAACGTGGAGCTGCCCGGCTCTTCCCTGATGTAGAACCACTTCTTGTGCCATTCGGTGAGAGAAGTGTTCCATGGGCAGTTTAGATATCGGTTCTTCATTCCGTCACGAAGATTGAGGTATACTCCACCTGCAATCTTGGAGCCTCCAACCGCTCCCTTTTTCCTCAAATAGAAAAGATAACGGAAAAGATCGAAGTGCGGCTCTATTCCAACATAGGCCTCGCGCAGATGGATGAAAGTGGAAATGAGAAGAATTGAGTTCGGGTGCAGATTGCAGATCCCGATCTCATAGTACAGAAGAAGCCCCTAGGGAAAAGGATGGACAGGAACCCCAAAACCCCTCTTGAGAAAATCTTCGAACACTACAATCTCACCGGCACAGGGGTCGGGGTAGCTCTCCCACTCTGGCGCCCTCCAGCCGCCGAGCTCTGGGCTGTGCAGTAGCCCCATGTCGACGAGGTCGTTGAGGGACTTCACACTGCTTCGGGACTTTTTCCACTCCTTGGCCACTAGCTCAGCCCTCTTCTTGGAGTCGCTCTTCGCCATTGACGTTGCAGGAGTGACTGCGAGTTGGGAGGATTGACGGTGGTTGTAGAAAGCAAGAACGGAAAGCTTGAAGGCAATGGCAGGGTAAGCGATACGGGGGCACCATCAAGCTTTTATAAGTAACAACTCCACCCCTCCCACTTCCCGCATTCTTGGGAAGTGGGCGGGCCCAATGGCGGACGCGGCGTTTCGGCTTCCAACAATTACCAGCAGTTAATACGGCGGCCTTTTTGCATAATTAATGGTTTTCTTTTCTCGAACCGCGCAAAGAGCGGCTGCACAGTTACCGGGCGCACCTTTTCACGCAACCATCTGACAGCGCGTCAGGAGGTCTCGTCACATCACCTATTTATGTGATGAGATGTTTTTCAAAATAACAGACAAAAATTGATGGTGGATCAAACGTTCCTAGGAACTACACCGATCACCGAGCACTGTATGCTCGGGGACTGGTCGTCCATTTTTTCGTGTATAGAGATTTGGGGACTGCACCGACCAGCGAGCACTGTATGCTCGGGGACTGGTCGCCCAGTCTGCCAGTTTGGAGATCTGGGGACTGCACCGACCACCGAGCACTATATGCTCGGGGATTGGTCGCCCAGTCTGCCAGTTTAGAGATCTAGGGACTGCACCGACCACCGAGCACTGTATGCTCGGGGACTGGTCGCCCAGTCTGCCAGTTTGGAAGTCTAGGTACTGCACCAACCACCGAGCACTACACGCTTGGGGACTGGTTGATAAGTCTATCCGATGGCAAATGAGCATAAGATGCCCGGGGACTGGATAACTTGAATTTTTTAGACCTTGCTACAAGGCTCATATTTCGCCTTCCAGCAAGCTCAGGGACTACATCGGTACGATGCATCTGGCGATGCATCTCAGTTTCAGAATTCCTTTCAGGACTTTTCTTTTGACCCTGGCACCACGTGCCTACGTCACATACTACCAGGCTTGGGGACTAAGTGGGCACACTTCACCTTGCGGTGAATATGCTTGCTTTTTGAAAGGCTATACTTTTTAGAAAAGTAAAGTGGGCACACTTCACCAGGAAAGAAATCTTTTTTGATTAAGAGCACCATGCATTCTTTGAACAACCTGCTTCTTCGATGCCAATGTTGGTCAGCTATCTTTGAAGTTGGTCAAAATGTCATTACGACTGTTTAGGCAACTTTCCTGCTTATTGAAGACGTCAAGTTTCACTGGTCGAAGAAGCTCAAGACGCCGTGTTACTTCACAATACATGGTGCTCGGGGACTAGCTGTGGGGGTATAAACCCCTATACCCTCACGGCTAGACTTGGGCCAGGAGGCTTGGCCCATTACGAGACAAGTTCGAGGCTTGATCCGACAGCTCAGAGTTTCACACAAGGAAACAAGACGTGGAGATCAAGCAGGATTCTAGTCGGTTAAAATAGGAATTGATATCGAACTATCTATGGCAATTGTAACCGACTACGATTAGTTTCTAGATCTGTAACCCTGCCCTCCGGACTATATAAGGAGAGGCAAGGGACCCCCCTAGGACATCATTATTCTCTCAACACAAATCAATACAATAAGATGCAGGATGTAGGTATTACGCCAGCTCGGCGGCCGAACCTGGATAAAAAGCCTGTCTGTGTCTTGCGTCACCATCGAGTTCGTAGCTTGCGCACCGTCTACCGATAAACTACTACCGTGGGTATACCCCAAGATAGACTGCCGACCAGCTTTCGTCGACACCTACCCAATTTTGAGAGACACCAGTTCTGGAGAGAGATATCTAGAGATAATTTTTATAGTCAAACCCGAACCAGTGACATGGAACACCCCACTCTTTGGATGTTCCACAAATGTCTTGGGTACAATCTTTTCTATCATGATGATATTAGGAAAGTAAGAGTAGGAGATTTACAACTTTTATATGCTGCTATTAATAAAGTACACACTTCACCTGTTACAATTTTAGTTTCTCATTGGCTTAGTGTACCTAGTCTTCAGGTACCAGTAGGATGTACTTCACTTATCACTCGTCTAGCCTCTAACCTTCATTTGCTAGAAAACTCGTCTTTGGAATTCATAGATGAGTTAAGAATTTATCATGGCTATGACACATTTAGACAAGCTCGGATGTTAAAGAAAGAGGGGAACATAATGTATATGCTATATGATGATAAAGGCAAGATTCGGTTACCTAACCCGAACCTTGGCCTCTACGTTGTCCAAAATTTTTTGATTGAGATTACAGCAACACCAGTGAACCAGAGAGCTCCACAGCGAGTGGCATCTGAAAGGATGACCACCCATCAAGAACGTACCTGGTATGGAGCTGATCCCGGGCCAGAAGAAGCAGCGCACCTGCATTATTGCGACTACAACCCCCGAGTCCTTCGAGACCCATGGGTTCGACATGCGCAACCACAAGAGCCAACACAGGAGACATGTCCGGAGGGCCAAGATCACTAGTGGAGAAACCCGCGTTTTCATACGGGCAGGTACTCCACTAATCCATATGGAGTTTCAGGATCCAGACCTCCGCCCCAATTCGATGCAGGAAGATACTCCGACGCCTCCTACGCTTTCACGAACGACTACTACCAAGAGGCCGGCGCTTTCTTCACCCGTACCGACAACACTCTCCTCGACATCCAGAACACGCAAGCAGAACATGGACGACTCCTGGAAGAGCAACAAAAATGGAACTAGGACCACGCCACTGCAGTACAAGAGCTGAGACAAGATACAACAACAATGAACGACAACATCACCGCCATGATGCATTTCTAGAACATCGAATAAGACCGACATCCACATCCAGCTTGGGGGAGTTCCTCCCCAAATTTATCAAGTAAGTTTTTATTTGCTCTTCTTATTTACTCTTTTCTATTTTAGTGTCTAGTTATCTTAAAGAGAAAAACTTAGAAAACCCAATAAATATTTTCTTGCTTTAATTTACTGCATTCTATAAACATGAAAACAAAATAAAAAGAGTGTAGATAAGTGTGCTTTATTTTTTCTGTTAAGTTTAATATCTAGAAAAAAATAAAAAGACCAAAAAAATACATGATGGAAATGATGAACAGTTTCTCTGTTTGCCTACTTTCAAGTACATAGCTTTTATATTAGAGTTCTTCCAGGAATCACTAAAACTGAAATTATTATCTATGGGAAACATAAAACTAAAGTCTAAGTAAGAGAAAGGCATGATACAAAGTTTGAGCTACTGTTTATCTTGTTCCTACTACACTAAGTTCTGGAGATTTATTTTGGAAACTTACAAATCACATGATGAGTTCCTAGCATAACAAACTACCTACCACAATCATACTTCCTATAACATCTTTTACTATATTCACATTGAGTTTGATCGAGCTGTGTAGACCCTTAGGTGCTTTTCATGTGGTTAAATTAAGATATTCACTTGTACACATCTACTACACCATCCACCACCATTTATTAAAATTACAAAACATATTATCACTCACTGTCCCAAATATTGTTATTTTCTCTCTCTAAAAAGATTCAATGCATAAGAGGCATGGCTTATGCAAAAATATACGAGGAAATAAAAAAGGGCAAGTGCCCGAAACCTCGGAAAAAGAAAGAAAAAAAGTGAGACGAGAGGTAAAAATGGACAAGTGTCCGGAGTAGAATTAGGGGTACAAAGATGCCACTTGAGCGGAAAAATGGACAAGTGTCCAACAGTAGAATTAGGGGTGTCTACTACCCACCTGAAAAAAGAAAAAGAAAAAGATAGCCCATGTTCTCCCAAAGCAAAGATCAAATAAGAGGAGAGATAGCAATATGAGGAGCAATGAGAAGTAAGCTTTATCATTACTTATATTTTCACCATCACTATCATTTACTCCACCAAACAAGCACATCTTGATTTAATTATATGCTGAGTTCCTTTGGATCCATGGCTCGATTAGACAACATATGTATGAGCTGTTTTTCACTCCTATGAGCTCCAATTAAATATTCCATTAGCTATAGGTAAGTGACATTTTGGTAAGGATCCACAAATACCACATATAGAGAGACTTGAGAGAATCATTGCTGGAAACAGAGTTTTATTTTGAAAACTTATGAAAAACTCTGGAACAAAGGTAAAGTATAGACAGGAGGAATAGTGCTTGACTTAATTATTTTGCCTTTCGATTACTTAAGACTTAAGTGCAGGTACTAAGCTCCATGACACTTCACTCTAATCTGGAAGAATTTTTATATAAAAGCATGTGTGGCTGTCAGGAAAGAAAACATCGAAGCAACTCCTGATCCATCTGAGTTTAGCTGTTTGCTCAGCGACGAGCAAAGGGTAAGCTTGGGGGAGTTTGTTGACGGTCCTTAAGTACTAAATTTAACCATCAAATAAACATGGAAAAGGATCAATATGCACCAAACATCTAGAATTAGGGTTTTATCTAACAAAATTCCACGAGCTTTGGTGTTTATCTATTTCTGCAGGGGGTTATCAGAAAATATGGAGAGAAGGCCCACATGTCATGTTTACAACAAGATAATTACGTGCTGCGGAATTTTCCTCAATCTAGAAGAGTCCAGAAGCCACGGGAACGAACGGGAGACCGAACGAGCTCGGGGGCAGGGCGCCCGCCCTAGGTTGGACTCCAATCAGAAATCTTTTTAGGGAGCAAGCTCCACCGACCTAAAGGATCAAGGAAAACCGTGCGATCAATGTCGGTTTGATCCGACGGCCCAAATTCACTTGAAAGGACTATATAACCAAGGCCTCTCCACCCCTGGGGAAGAGAAGAGAAGAGGAGAAATCATTATCAGAGGTAGCCATCAAAGTTAGGGTTTAGAGCTTCTCTCCCACAGAGAATTAGAATTAGCTACTCCCTAATTCTTCAACTATAGAGGATTGATTAGACAGCAATTAGAGAAGTAGAGCACTACGCTCTAGATTCGGATCTTCGGTAATAAAGATTGGTATTATTCATATCTTTCTCTAATACTTTGTTCTAATTACATTATGTCTCTATTTATTATGCTCTTATTTTGCTCTAGTTCTATATTTGATATAGTTATGATTGATAATGAGTTTATGTATAAGTTTGCAAAGCACTTAGCTCTTGACTCGAGGGAGTTAAGTGGTAGATCACATGTGGGCATGGTGCTTAGATGTTATTTACCTGCAAATGTATCCTATTGGCCGGGTCGTGTGGTAGTTCGCGATAGTGACAGCTTCGTTGATTCTTATATAGTCCACCCTCCGTCGATAGGACAGGCAGAATTTGTATTGCGGAGTAAGTCTTACGATGTTATGATTTACTTTAGCAATGTTCCTTATACATGAATGAAGAGTCTTTTATGCTATACATGATCTTGTAGATAACTAGAGTAGATTGTGACTTAGTAGATAGTAAATAACTTAGAATCCATTCTCTAGCTAATCTGACGTCACCTACATATATGAGGAGTAGTCTATTTTCTAATCGCTGTGTTATTTACCCATGAACTTATAATTCATTATCATTATCTTTATGGTTTACCCCCTGCCAAAGTAAGTGACTGTGTGACGAGTTTCTCATTAGTAATCATGTTCTTGCAAGTTTATCTCTAGTCTATGCCTTGATAGATTTTGTCCTTATCTTAATTTCATCCCTTGTTCTCTTAAGCAAAATTATAAATAACGATACCTAGAATACTTATCCTGGTGAAATGCTACAATGAGGTGTTTTATTTGTGCGCTTGCGGATAGAATAGATTATTTTCTAGAGAGCCTTTACATTTATAAATACCTTTGTACGCTCTGGCACCATGCTGGGGATGACAACCTAGTATGTAAGTGGTGTTAGCTAGTGTCAACACTATTCATCAAAGTCAAAGGCTTATAGAGTCTTTAATCATGCCACAAACATGGTTGAAGAAACATTTGATGTCGAATTTGATGAAACCAATGGCTCCCAAGGAGCAAGTGATAATCTTGATGATGTAGGTGATGAACCATTTAGGGAAGCCATGAAGAACATCCAGTGGGAGACATCAAGCCCAAAGAGGATGATGATGAGGTGCAAATCATCAATGACCCATCCTCCTCGCATGTTCCACAAGATGATGACAAGGACATGAGGGATGCACGTCAAGACACACAAGTCACTCATGAACAAGCAGTGGCACAAGCACATGATGCTAATGCTCCCCAACCGACTCCTCAAGTGGTGCAAATAAGATCATCACATCTCCTTCAAGATCACTCTCAAGATCTCATCATCGGGAGTCCAACACATGGTGTTACTACTCATTCTAAACATGCTTTATTTATTGAGCATCACGCTTTTGTGTCGCTTGAAGATGAACCCGAAACCATAGAGGAAGCTCTTTGAGATGTGGATTGGATCATCGCCATGCAAGAAGAGTTGAACAACTCCTCTTGTAATCAAGTTTGGACCCTTGAAGAGTGACCTAAAGATGCAAGGGTGCTAGGCACAGAGTGGGTCTTCCGGAACAAGAAAGATGATCAAGGCAAGGTGGTGCGCAACAAGGCAAGGCTCATGGTGAAAGGCTTTGCACAAGTGGAAG
>NC_012877.2:35197467-35202082 GCF_000003195.3 Sorghum bicolor | reverse complement strand
CGTGCCGAGCGCTCAATGTCGAGTTTGATGCGATGGCCCAGATTCATCTGAAAATACTATATGAGCAAGGCCCCCTAGCCCCTAGGAGAATATACCTCTTCTACAGAATCAAAGCTAGGGTTTCAATTATTCATCCAAGTAGAGAGGATCCCTCTAGTTCATCTAGTTCTAGTTCTAGTTCTAGCTCCTCTAGTTCTAGTTCTAGTTAGTTCTAGTTGTAATCTAGAAAATAGGGAGAGAGAAGAGGAGAGCGGAGGAGGAGCCGGATCTGTCGGATCTTCCTCAACATTGTACTTTTGCAGCAACTGGTTCGTTCTTCATCGTTCTCTAGGTTCTTCAATTCATAATTCCTGAGTTCTTTAATTACTTTTATTTACATTCAAGTTATTTATTGGATTCCCGCTTGCATCAAGTGCTCTAGTCTTTGCAACGCTAGAGTAGTAATTAATAGATTTGACGTGGTGTTTAGTCTTGCAATTACCTGGAATTGCACCCAATCCTGCGGATTGTTGTGGTAGCCCTAGGGTAGTGACAGCCCTAACGGTCGACCTATTCCACCTCGTTCGGATCGGTGTTTGTAGGACCGTAGTCAGAGCTTCCTAGCCCCCTTCTCATCTCTTTCTGTGGTTAGTGTTCTGATGTCCCGAAATAAATAATCTTTGAAGTAATTCTTGATTCTTAGATCAACTAGAGAATTCTCAGGAAACTTCCTCTCTTCCCACCAAAATTAATTATATAGTTATCCTTGGGCGATCTTGAATCTTAATGTACTTGCGTTCCCTGTGGAAAATCGATACTCTGGAATACTCCCGGGTGAAAGCTACATTGGTATGCGTGCGCTTGCGGATTTTTCTGTTTGCGTTTAAAATACCCAACAGACTCCACCTTCAACAACATTTCATTTATGCTTGTATTGGTGTGCACTTGACTTCTCACCAAGCATGACCGTCTTGCCTCCGTGCTTGACTCTCAAGGACTTCTTCATGCAATAAACCAAGCTAAATTAGATTTCTTGTTAGCCCTGGCACATGCTTCACACCCTTAAGCAGTATCTCTTCACCATCATACATCTTGAACTTGATGTCACCCACTCCTACAGCGAGATAGCCAGAACCATCTCCCAAGTAAGCAAAACCATTTTCTTTCTTAGTGTATGACGAGAATAACTCCTTATTTGATGTTGCATGGAACAAGCTAACTGAATATAACAACCACGCTTCACAAGACTTTTCACTTGACACTGTGAGAATGTCACCATCGCTATCTGAGTCATCTTTCTTCTTTTTGGCAATCACAACACTTATGGATCCGCCATCCTTCTTCAGTTCTGGACAGTCTCTCTTTACATGTCCACAATCCTTGCACTTATAGCACCGAACAATGTCCTCTACCTTGATGTCTTCCTTCCCATATGTCAGTATAGTAACCAAGTATTCATAAGACCTTGGCAATGAACACAACAGAATAATAGCCCTATCTTCATCATCAATCTTCACATCGACCTTCATAAGATCAGCAACCAATTGATTAAAGACATTGATGTGCCCTGGAAGATCAGACCCCTCTTGCATCTTCAAGCCAAATAACTTCTGCTTTAAATACAACTTTAGAGTCACCATCTTGGATATAAACTGATTGGCCAACTTGTCCTAAATTTTCCTCGACGAAGTTTCCTCCATGACATGGTACATGATCTGATCAGAGAGACACAACCTGATGGTCGCACACGCCTACGCCTGCATCTCCTCCCACTTGTCATCATCTACCTTCTCTGGTTTAATCCCGCTGAGCACTTTCGAGATACTCTGTTGAGCTAACAGATCCTTCACCTTCGTCTGTCACATCCCGAAGTTTCCGGTAACATCAAACCTCGTCACCTCAAATTTGGATGCCATCGACACCATCTGCCTATTGCCACAAATCGTCGAAAAATCACGTACCTTATGTATGCCTGTGTGCACGCTCCACACGCACCAAACACGTCACCCACATGCTTGTTCCTTGCTGCAGCACACACGTCAACGCAGCACACGCGTGTTGTTAAAATCAGCCGTGTGTCGCCGCTGCCATACACCGCCCATGCACAACTACGCCGCTTGCAAACCTCCCGTCGACTGCCCCGCCGCTCGCACATGATGAAATCAACCCGCTTGAGCGTCGCTGGCAGATCACCACGACTCCACAAATTCTAGCTCCCGAGCTGCTAGTTGATTTTGATCTGCAATATGTCGTGACCCCCTCTGTATTTATGGAGACAGGAACAAGAACCACACGAATCTAAATCAGACTCCAAGCTTCGGTTCGTTTTCCTATTTGGCAGATCTTTTCCAATTGTGAAAACCAACCAGGTGGCCGGTTGCTGTAGGACACACAACAAGACACAAGTCCCCTGAAACCAACCGCCTCCTGTTTATTCATGGCAACTTTTATATGTGGATATGCACGTTTCCTTTCCGTGTTCCATGCGATCTCTAGGGATATTTTTCTGCACATTTCCAGATTAATTACTCTCTACAATGGCCAGGTTGAAGCACGCAGGAGACACGGGACACATCACTTGAAATGTTTCATTGGCACACGTGTCCACCTATAGCTTTTTTTCATGTTGTGTTGCGCTGCTCTATGTGCTGTGTACTGGTTCGGATAGAAAAAAAGGCAGCAACGCTTCTGGTCCTTTCCAACCTCTTGGTGGTCAAAGCGGTGGTTAGAGAAAGAAAAAAGCAAAAAGTTTATATAACCCCCAACTATCTGAGATGGAATATTTCATCCTCAAACTATAAAACCGGATATTCTACGCCCTAAACTTTCAAAACCGGCAAATAACCATCTGGTTTAAAATTTTTATGGTGGGCTCATTATTATATGCTTGAACTATGGTGAAAGTTTCGTACCCATTGGATCATATATAACTTACTTATAGATTTATTTAACTTTATTCTTGTTAAATCTTTGCTTTATGTATAACTAAGTTATACGTGATCCAATGAATATAAAATTTTTACCATAATTCAAGCATACAATAATGAGCCACTATGAAAATTTTACCACAATTGGACCATAGGAACTACATATATGAATTATTCGAATGAATTACAGAAAAACATAGATTTAAAACTACATCAAAAATTTTGTACTAAAGTATATCATATTATATATTCATTGTATAGATCTACTCAACGGGACTTGAAAAAAATTGAATTTTTTATTTTATGATTTATTTTATGATTTTTAAAGATTCAACAAAAATAAATAAAAAAGATAAAGACAAAAGCACCCTCTAAAACCAATAGAGAGGGTTATTTGTCCGGTTTTGAAAGTTCGGGGGTAGAATATCTGGTTTCATAATTTGGGGATAAAGTATTCCACCCTAGATAGTTTGAGCTTATGTAGACTTTTTTCAAAAAAAACTGAGACCTCGTGTTCTTCCCCTTTCTTCTCCATTTCCTTTGGACTCGCCGTTGTTCTCTGCTGCAGCCATTCCACCGTATTCTTTGATTGCCCGTCTGCTTTCAAGTTCCTGCAGCGTCGTGGTGTGCTTGGTGTGCTTCCCTGTATGCCGGCGTCGCCTCTCTGCCTCGCGACGCCATTGGGTGCATCGGCCGTATTGGCGGCTGTGCTGCATGCCGTTCTCTATTCCGTCCCTCCTCTCTTTCATTGATTTATTGTGGTCGTCGGCACTGTGCTTTTGTGGTGGCGTTCTTCACCGTGCATTTTGATCGGCTTTGCTTTTCTTCGGTTTGTGTGCTTTGCCTCTGCTTCCTACTTACTGTTGTTTCTCTAAGATGTGTCCAAGGTTATTATTTGTGTTTATGTCCGCTACTGCTTCGGTTGTTGCTCGTGCTGACTAATTTGGATTCTTTCCTTTGTGTCGTGCGATTTATGCTCAGTTGACAGTTATATGCGCGCTTTTTACCTGCTACAGTAGCCTTTCACTTTAAAGATTTCTACAATGCTAAGTTCACAGCTCATAAGAAATGTATGCAATCATGCCAAGACCTCTATGATTATGCATGCCAAGTATTTGAGGATCCGCAACTGGCTCCGTCTGGTACGAAACAATTGACATCACATTGTCACACTAGGTAACTTCGTCACACACAAAAATGTCTTGTGACATTCACCATATCAATTATAAATTATCTAAACTTTTGTTCTCACAAAATAATCAACCAGGTTTCACAAAACAATGGTGCAACTCACAAAGCAGACGACGAAGCAACTTCACCTTGTCAACACACAGGTATGATTTTCTTCTTCCAAACTATCCGCCAATACTCAAAGCCTACATGTAAGAGGCACGTATTACAAACTCCCCTAACCCAGCCATAAAAAATTAAGATCATACAATTAGATTTCTTAAACAGTTTCATATTTTCCCAGATATAGAAAGATTTTCGTCGGTGCGGAACTCAAGCAAACATGAATACGGCTGCGAATCCGACCGCAGCATGAACAACCGATGACCGTTCTACCTTATGCCATATCATATATCAGTTCACAGGTGTAAAATAATTTTGTAACATATTATCATTCCATATGTTTCGTACTTACCAGTATGTTAGTACTCCAAATGTATAACTTATCCTTCTATGTTTATCCTAACGTATTGGTGACG
>NC_012877.2:35190629-35195567 GCF_000003195.3 Sorghum bicolor | reverse complement strand
AAAGACTCATGGATAAATCATGGATCAATAGTGATGCTAGACACACAACGTCATACTTACAAGGGGTCAACAGTTTTCTAGCTTTTGCTTTTAGAAATTCAGCGATAGGGGACAAGATACTATGCCCTTGCAGAAAGTGTGTTAACTCGTTTTGGAGAGACTCGAGTGATATACGGGAGCACATGATATGTGATGGGTTTCTACAAGGGTACACAACTTGGAACTTACATGGGGAAGCTAGTTCCTCTTATGTGAATACCGACAATGGTGATGTTGTTGATCTTGTGGAAGAGTCTAGTGAAGAGGATGACATCTCTGCATTGCTTAGACATCTGATTGGTGGTTTAGATGGTAGAGGTGATTTCGAGGACAATAGTTCTGTTGAGCTTCCTAAAGAGTTAGTTAACCTCCAAAAGTTGGTGGAGCCAATAGTCAAGAATTATTTCATAATTGCAACAAGTACACTAAACTGCGTTTCCTGATTAGGCTACTTCACATCAAGCTCCTTGGAGGATGGACAGACAAAAGTTTTGACCTTATACTAGATCTATTTAATGATGTCTTACCTATGGGTTCAACACTACCCAAAAACTACTATGAAACTAAGAAATTTATTAAGTCCATTGGACTTGGGTACATTAGCATTCATGCTTGTGAGAATGATTGCATTCTATACTGGAAGGATCATCAAAAATCTGAATCATGCCCAAAGTGTAAGGTTTCACGTTGGAAATCAGCTAGGAAGAGTCTAGATGGGAAACATGTGTACAAGGTTCCTAAGAAGGTTCTTCGATACTTTTCGATAAAGAAAAGGCTCCAGAGATTGTTTCTATGTTCTAAGACAGCAAGTCTAACAAGATGGCATGATGAGGAGAGAACAAAAGATGATGTTCTTAGGCATCCTGCAGATTCTCCTCTTTGGAAAGACTTTGATCTTAAACATCCTGAGTTTGCTAAGGATAGCAGAAATATATGTCTTGCATTTGCAATTAATGGTTTTAATCCTTATAGAACCCAAAGTATTAGCTATAGCATTTGGCCTGGTATATGTATTCCCTATAATTTTCGACCATCAATGTGCATGAAACAATCAAATTTCATAGTCTCTTTGCTAATTCCTGGAAAACATGCTCCTGGTAGTGATATGGATGTTTTTCTCCAGCCACTTGTTGATGATTTGTTAGATATGTTTGTCAAGGCGGTTAGAACTTATGATGCATCGAAGGGCGAGTACTTCCAATTAAGGGCAGGAGTGCTGTGGACTATTACAGACTTCCCAGGTCTAGGCTATGTATCTGGATGTGTCACCGCTGGTTTAGGGGCATGTCCTGATTGCCATTCATATACTTGTTCACATAGACTTGGTAATGGCAGCAAGAATTGCTATATGGGCCATCGTAGGTTTTTGGATGAAAACCACCCATTTAGGTTCGATGTCAATAAGTTTGGCTCAACTGAATTTAGGCAGGCACCAATTCCACTCTCTGGGGAGGAAGTGTTGGAGGGTACTAAAGATATTGTCACAGTTTTTGGTTAGGAACCATGTGGTAAGAAACCAGCAAGGAAGAAACACAAGGAAGGGGAGCCATTAGTCATTTTTAAAAGGAGGTCTATTTGGTTTAAACTTCCCTATTGGAAAGATTTGATGTTGCGGCATAATTTTGATGTCATGCACATAGGGAAAAATGTGTATGAGAACATTGTTAACACATTCTTGGGTACTGATGGGAAATCTAAGGATAATCTGAATTCTCACTTAGACCTTCAAGCTTTAGGTATTAGAAGTGATCTCCACCCTGTTGATGTTGAAGACCAATATTATTTACCACCTGCACCCTATACATTGAGCCCTGATGAGAAGAAATTATTTTGTGAAGTACTGAAAGGGGTAAAGTTTCCTACTAGTTATGCATCTGATATACATCACAATGTTCATGTTAATGAGAGAAAGGTGTTTGGGCTTAAGAGCCATGAATGTCACATTGTTCTACAACACTTGCTACCACTTGCTGTTAGGAAATTATTGCCGGAAGTAGTCAGTGCTACAGTGATACGTGTTAGTCATTTCTTCAAGATAATTTGTACTCCTGTTTTCCGAAGCAGTGATATGGATAGTCTACAGGCTGAAATAGCTGAAACATTAAGCCTTCTAGAGACTATATTCCTTCCCTCCTTTTTTGACATGATGGTACATCTGATGGTTCATCTTCCTGCCCAAGCAAAACTGGCTGGTCCAGTCCATTTCCGTAGCATGTGGCCTGTTGAGAGGTAATTTTGTGAGTGTAATCAACGTACATATAAAAATACATACTATTTTTACAACATAATGAGCCTATTATATTTGTATAGGTTTTTGATGCGATTGAAAGGTGATGTTCATACAAAAAGCCATCCGGAGGGATCAATTATGGAGGGTTCTATGTTTTATGAGAGCCTTACACTATGCGAACACTATTTACACACGCGAGCAATTAGAAATGTTGAAGGGCTGCAAGCTGTAAATTCCACAACCCCTTTCTTTGATGGCAAATTAGGCCTTCTATGATATTGATGAGAATGTAAAGAAATGGTTTATGGATACTGCTGCAAAGAAGTGGAAGGACTACAAGACAAACTTAAAAAAGAAGTTTTTGATGAAGCATTAACAGATGAACAGCTGAAGGAAAGACTTAAAAATAAATTATATGATGATGACATCAATGGTCTTATTGAGTTTTGGAGGTCTCCTCAATGTCAAGTAAGGAATAGTTTATATGAATCTCTCTCTTTCCATTACCAATGAATGTGAAAATCTTAATGATTTCTACCATAGGCTCGCATTGAAAGAGGAAAAGCAAATCGTGCAATGTTGAGGGTTCATCATACATCTGGAAGCGTCAGCTATGCTTGTCACAGTTATAATTTGGTACAGAATTCTACCATGTTAATCATCCTATGAATTATTTTGGGGGCACTTTCATTGATACATAGTTATAAACCTTGTAGGGTAAAGCACTTGGACGCCCCCCTTGAAGAGATGAAGTGTACATCAATACACATACAAAAAAAATGGAGTTCCTTTAATGGAGGCAGCAAGAATAGTTGTAAGTTCACCTCCCCCCCAACAAAAAAAGGAAACTTAGATCTGTTGTTTAGACTTTAGTGATTCATATTTTGCAGGATGAGCTTAAATCCATTGTTGAGACTCAACCAAAGTTGAAGGATAGAACAATTCAAGAAGGTGATGCGTTTGCGGCTGTTGCTGGAGCAAAGGAGCCAAGAGGACGTGTTTGTGTTTTGGGTCTAGGACCAACTCCCCAAGAGATTGGTACCCCAGGGCTCAAAGCACTCATGTCAACAAGTATGCAAATGGAAATCTTTTCTCGACAAAAAGCTGAAAGTTGAAACAGAACTCTTGAACAACGAATTGTGGAATTGGAAGAGGAAAGGATAGCACAAAGGACGAATGTTGAAGTCCTATCACAACACGGCTCTAATTCACGACAGTATGCGGTAAAGAACTCAAGCTAGATTATCTCTTTACATGTCTCAGTGTGCAAATAAGTTTCTCTGGTAGCAGCCAATGAACATTATTGTTTTGATTCTTGTGTAGAGTCCAACCCCTGAAGGGCCTATTGATGAGGCACATAATGCCCCTCGTCATGAAGATTATGATAATTATGTAGAGTATGAAGAGTATGATCAGTATAGAGAGGAGGATGATAACCTGCTCCCCAATAGGCATGTTGCACGCGAAGAGGATGATAACCTGCTCCCCAATAGGCATGCTGCACGCGAAGAGGATGAGAACTTGCTCCCCCATAGGCATGCTTCAGCTCGACGAGCTTTGAACTTGACAATAGGAACAGATGTTCACCCTTGCTTTGCAAATGACAAACGTGTAATGTTACCATGCAGCTGCAATGTTTCTCTTTGTGATTTCAAAATATGTTCCATGCTATGTAGTTCTCATGATTGCATCATTCATTTCAGGATGCAATGGAAGAGAGCTTGCTGCCCCCTATGCCTCGATCAACTGTTAACATGAATACACATGTACTCTTGCAATTCTACAACAATGCTTCTTTGTGATTCTGAACATATTGCATGATTTGCATCTCTCATGAGTGTATCTTTACTTCAGGCCGGAACTAATGCGAGCTTGCTGCCCCAGAGACATGA
This sequence comes from Sorghum bicolor, assembly GCF_000003195.3. Lineage (NCBI taxonomy): Eukaryota > Viridiplantae > Streptophyta > Magnoliopsida > Poales > Poaceae > Sorghum > Sorghum bicolor. The sequence continues at coordinate 35,191,406 of NC_012877.2, read as the reverse complement.
TGCAACCCATTCACCTATAAACAGGACAACTACACCAACAAATTATGGTCCTCCTCGTTTTTCTCATGATGAGCTTGTAATTTTCTTGTCTTCCTGCATTATTTTTTGGTTTCATATAACTTCCTTGCTTTAAATATCTTATGGGTGTATTATTTCTTTCAGGTTGGAAAGGATGTGATACTATTTGCTATATTCAGATGCGAGTCAGCTGTGGCTAGGGGAACAGTTACTTCAACTAATCCAAAGACCATGGTAGGAGGTCAACCTCTTGGGAATGAATATTGTGAAGTAGTTGTTAATGTTGTGATGAAAAGGGATGCTACACTGCCTCGAACTTATGGTGGGATTGAGACTATGACTAGTGCTCTTAAGATGACAATTGCATGGCCCTACAATAAAGTAATAAATTATACTTGACATAATTTTATTTATTTTTTGATCTCTGATGCATGACCAATGTTGCTAATTAAACCTATCTATGATAGATCAAGGAATGCAGGAAGAATGCACCTGAACCTCCCAAGGGCACTACACGTAAGTCCCAACATTTGTACAAACCTAGTGACATCTATCAGAGATAATTGATAGATACAACAATGAATGTGTGCCCAAACCTTTTGGTGCTTGCTGGGAGAATTAATATTGCTTGCCGGGAGTACATTCATGTAACCATTTGGTGCTTGACTTTGGATGATTCAAACAGTGTGTAAGACAATATTATATGTTATATGTATTGACCTTCACGAAATCATGTACATGTTTATGTATCTTTATGTG